>NW_022631204.1:988926-1247819 GCF_010015895.1 Lontra canadensis | reverse complement strand
AGCCCAACATGGGGCTCTATCCCATGTCCCCGAGATCGTGACCTGAGCCGAAATCGAGTGGGATTCTTCACCGACTGAGCCACCCAGGTGCCCTGATACTGTTATTCCGGGTCCATTTTCCTGTGTGGCCTTTGCAACGGTTCTCTGGGAAAGCTGTGGCAAGGATATGATTGCATTTTTAAGGTGAGGCTCAAAAAGGCAGGACTGTCCAGGTCTAAGTGGTGGAGCTTTGAGTAGAAAGTCAAGTTTGGGTGTTCTCCAGCACAGAGGTGTCTCAGGAGAGTCTCAAACCCAACATGACCAAAACCTCCACTTGTTACCAACCCCGTCCTACTCCTACTCTCCGGCAAAGAAACAAAAACAGAACCACCACTCTCCAACCAGCAAGGCTAGAAACCTCGGATTCACGCTCACTTCCTCCCTCTCCCCCAGATCCTGCAGATTTAACTTTGAAATATCTGAATCCAGCCTCTCTTCCTATGTTATCCCCATTGCACGCATGAAGGCCCAGACTCTACCAGCCCCCCATTCTTACCTGCCCCCACCCCCCATCCTTTATAGTGTTGTCGGGGTGGTCTCCTCCCTAAAGAACAGATTAGATCCTGTCGCTCTCGCACTTCCCTTCCCTGTGGCTTTGATTGGGTGGAGCCCCCCAACCCCTCCCACTTACGGAGGCCCAGGTCAAATGCCATCGCCCTCAGTGAACTTACCGCACACACCTCCCCATAAACTGGAAATGAGTTCCTTATTCCTCTGTTCTCCCAAAGTACTGGATGTATTTATTTCACTCTGCCAGTCTTAGAACTGTGCACGGGTCTGTCTTCCCTTGCAGCCTGGGAGCCTGCTGGGGATAGGATCCGGGTCTAATTAATCTTTGTCTTCTCTGAAGCATGTAATCTGAGGTCCTTGACATAGTAGGTCCTTAACGGAGAGCTGCTAAATTGATTTTTTTTTCCCCCATAAGTATTTGGAAACCCGTAATAAAGAGGACTGTATTCCTAGTGGATTCCTTCAGCAAGGCAAGCAAAAATGATTCTTAGACTAGGGCAGGACACCCCTACTTCTTCACCCCTCAAGAGCTTTGAAGCTGTCTAGCACTGGTCCTCTGTATCCCTCGCTGCACCAGACGCTGCTCTCCCTCCCCCAGAGAAGGCAAAAGACAATTTTAACTCTTTATTTGAAACAAACAATTCCAGAGACAGAAGGTTAGTCGTGACAACAGCTTCTCACTACAACACAAGGGTGGGCATGGCTCACGGAAGGGACAGGCCAGGCGCCTCAGAACAATATATACAATTTAAACAGTGGCTAAACTGGTGACAGTTATAAAAACACAAAAAGGAGGCTGGGGAACTGCAAAGCCAACAGGGAAAGAACTGGGCACCCCTTCGCTGGACACTAAAAGTTTTCTGGAACTACAAAGGCAAGGTGGGGAAGAGAGCTGTCAGCAGCGGGGGTGGGACCCCTGCCCATAGCTCCTTGCCTGTTCTTTGACCACAGATCCCATCCTGCACGACCTGGGGCCCCCACAGGCTTGGCCTGGCTCTTAGGATGGGGCAAGAACAAAAGCGGGGAACCCAGCCCCAGTCCCAGTCAGAAGGTAGTTTTTTGCCTTGGGAAACTCTGTCCATTGAACTAGAGGGAGGCAGTTACAGAAGGGGGCTAAGCATGTTGACACCATGGCTCATGCCAACCTAAGATGGCAGAGAAAGACAAACACATAAACCAAGGGGACAGGAGTCGGCTCCCCATACTTAGAGTCATTCTCTGCCTTTGAGGGAAAGAAAGCATTTGGGGGGTTTCAAACGTGCAGCACCAGGGGTCGGTGCTTGCAGGGGTGGGAAGGGGGGATACAGTGGCAAGGGGGTTCCAACCACCAGTTATCTCACGGGAGGGGAAGAGCATCTAAGCTCCATGTCATAGGTAGGGGGTCCCCTCATTACTTTCAGATCTTTCGTAGAAGACCCTCCAGCATGGTGCCGGGGAAGAGCAGAGAAGGGAGTGAGCACAGGGCAGAGAAGGCAGCTGGGTTTCTTTCCTTGGCCGAACCTAGGAACAGGGAGCTTTACCTACGTGGGATGGGTCAGGAAACCCAAAGCCAACAGGATCACCAGAGCTATCAACACTCCATCCAGAGTCTGGCCCCAGGAGAACGGGGTTTACTCTGAAGCGTAAAGACAGTGGCCTCGCTGGGTTTTGCCCATCACTGGGAGCCCAGCCCCTGGGGAGAGAGGACTGGGACCCTGGGGTTGTCAAGTGGTAATGGAAGGAGGTAAAAGCCAGGGGTTCCTAGGGAAGGCAGGGGACGGAGGAGGGCAGTCAAGGGCCCTTTCAAATGAGTAGCATTGGTTCCCGGGCCAGGCGCCCTGCGGGACGCGACCCCAGGCCAGGTGTCGGTGTGAGAGACAGACACAGCTAGCACGCAGGCTCAGTCCAGGTCTTCCTCCCCAGGACGACCCAGCTCCTCATAAATCTCACGCACAGCCAGAATGCGATTGAGCATACTCTCCAACATGCTGCGGTCCATGGGGATGACGGAATACCAGAGAGGGGACTCCGCGATGCACGACCGCTCGGGTTGCAGGTAGAAGACATCGTTGCGAGTCCGGAGGCTTTCGGGACTGCGATGATGGGGAAGGGGAGTGGGAGGCGGGGAAGGTGGCAGGGGGGCGGGGGGAGGACAGAGATCAATGTGGGGCAAAGTAGACCCCTGGGGTCCCCATGCTAACGTCATTCCTGCATAGCCTCCAACTCACCATTTGGAGAGATAGAATTCGTAGAACTTGACCGGGCAGCGGAGGGGATTCATGCGGTTTTCACGCTGCTCTAAGATAGGGGCTTCGTCTTCTCTCTTCCGTTTCCCAGGCCCCGTGTCTGCAGAAGAGGCAAGTGACCCAGAGTGGTTAAAAGCACAGTGCTCATGAACCACCTTCCAAAAGCGACGTCCAGGGCACAGAAGGCCTAGGGACGCCCAGTACAGTCTCAGAGGGAAATAAAGGCAGGAGAGTTGGTGACAAGTAAATGTCCTGTGTGTATGTGTGTGGGGGGTGTCACTCTGCAGGCCTCCCTGGTTCTCACTGCCAAAACCTCTTTTTATGATCTCCCCCAAACAGATTCCCCAAAGAAGTAATCTCAGAAGTGATACGCACATTCTCCAAAACAGGCCTGACCCTGCAAGGCTGGGCTGGCCTTCCAGGACAAAGAAATGGCCACAGTCCCGGCCCCTGGGACATGAATCCAGGGGGAGGCTTGGGTCTGGGGCAGTGACCTCGGTGACTGCACACAGAGGGGCCAGGACTCCAGGACCCAGAGCAGAAAGCAAGGTGTGGTTTCTGTCATGCCCAAGAGCAAGGAGCCAGGGAGAGTCTCCCTTCCACGGGCATCAACTCTCCCCCACAGCCGAGCACACCCAATGGCTTCCTACCTGTCCGCCATCCCCTAAAAAAAGGAAACTGCCTGGAAATGAGATGAGTTAGGACACAGGCAGCTGGGCGACCTCCCACGGATGCAAGAGCCACTGGCCAGCTGTCCACACCTGCTTTGCCAGCAGGGGCATGGAGGGGTGGGGAAGTGGAGGAGAGGGCTGGGCTGGTGGTGAGGCAAGCAGAGGGGGTAAAGATAAGAGTGGGGGGCAGCCTCGTACCTCGCCCTTTTCTCTGGCGGACTGGGGCATAGTAGCGGATGCTCACCACCTTGGTGGTGCCCCGAGGGGTGGTACACTTGCGGGACTGCCGCACCACATTGGTGAAGGAGAGCTGCATGTGCTCCTCGGCTGTCTGTAGCCCAAAAAACTTCGTGTTGAAGAACATGAGAGTGTTGAGGAGGACGAAGGGCGAGTACACCCCCAGCTGCTTACACTCCCAGAGGTGCTCTTCCTCCACCCGGGAGAACACCGTATCTGCAACGGTTGGGGAGGAGATGCCAGTCAGAGGGGATCGCCCGCCCACACCTGACCACCTCTGATCCCCGGATGTCCTGCTCACAAGCATGTCTGGCACCGTCCCTGTCCAGGGAAGCAGCCACCACAGATGAAGCCCTGGCGCTCTGCCAGAGTAGACGGTGGGGCTGGGTTGGGTTTGGTTTTGAAGTAGGCTGTGCGCCCAGCGTGGAGCCCAGCGTGGGGGGCTTGAACTCACGACCCTGAGATAGGACGTGAGCTGAGATAAAGAGTCAGACACTAGGGGGAGGTGGCTGGGTGGCTCAGTCAGTTAAGAATCGGATCACAGTCCTGGGATCCTGGGATGGAGCCCCACAGGGGACTCCCTGCTCAGCAGGGAGTCTGCTTCTCTCTCTCTCTCCCCTGCCCTTCTCCCCATTCTCTCCCCCTGCCCCCCCAAATAAACAAATAAAATCTTAAAAAAAAAACAGACACCCAACCAACTGAGCCACCCAGGCACGCCAAACCGATTTTTTTTAAGGTTTCCACCTGCATTTGGAGCTTCTCTTGCCACCCTCAAGTTACAAGTAGGCAGATGTAAACCTCAGCGAGTTCCACAATGTCTTCTTTTCTTTCAGTGCTTACCGACCAAACCCAGACCACCTTCCTCAGACCCAGAGACAGCTAGTCAGACCTAAGTCAGGTTCAAGGACGGGGACCCTGGGCCCCTAGCTCTGAACCATGAGGCCCCCAGGTCCGTAACTCCTGCCCTCTGAGTCTTGGTGAAGAGTAGTAGACCAAAGAGCCCAGAACTCTTGGAATGGCGCATTGAAAGACCGGAGGAAAGGGCAGAGGGACTGCTAAGTCCCCGTCCCTTACTGTTGGGGAGGAGCGTGGGCTGCCAGGTACTCAGAGACTTGTTGAGTTCTTGAACGAAAGTCAGGTAGTAAAGGTCCGTGAAGATGTTCACCATTCGGTTATTTTCCAGCAAGTACTAAAGAAAGAAAACCAAATGCACATAAAAAAGCTAAACTCTGGGGCACCTGGGTGGCTCAGTCAGTGAAGCATCTGCCTTCACCTCAGATCATAATCCCAGGGTCCTAGGATAGAACTCTGTATCAGGGGGTGGGCGGGGGAAGTCCCTGCTCAGTGGGGAGTCTGCTTCTCCCTCTCCCTCTGCTGCTCCCCTTGCTTGTGCTCTCTCCCTCCCTCTGTCAAATAAATAAATAAAATCTTTAAATAAAAGTGCTCTATTTTAGGTTCTAAAGGAAAGACATGATGCCGAAGGCCCCAGGCTTGTTGACCTGGGTAATGAGGAGGCAGTGGGAAACGGCTGCTGGGTTATGTGACCCCGGGTGCTCTTCCCCAGGGATGCCCACCACTCCGAGGTGCTGGGACCTTGCTAGAAGAGGAGGGCGTTTTGGAAGAGATATGTCATAGCTGGTTCTTCACCAACCCAGCCCCCCTCATCACAAGACACATGGCCGACCTCTCCCTGTGGGAACTAACCACCCCCAACACTCAAGGAACCCAGGTCCGCCCACCCTTCCCTTCTTAGAAGGGTCTGAGAATTGCTGAGGGGACCTGCTCAGGGTAGGAGACAGGGTGGGGCACAGTGAGCAGGACAGGACCATTTCTGGTGGGACCCTGCCTGCTCTGCCGAGGGTGATGGCCAATGAGGCAGCGTGCAAGGGGTACCTGTTGGATGCCAAGACACAGATAGTAGATACTGTCGGGTTCGTATCGTTCACCGTTGGGTCGAGTGATTTCTCTCACAAACTGGGCCAGGCCGTAGTTGAGTTCGGCAGCAGAGCAAGCCAGAATATCCTCTTTGATGCGCATCGGTTTGGCTGCAGGGATGTGCAGTAGAGGTGGATGGGATTAAGAACGCTCTATGCGGAGAATTTCATTTCTCCATTGTTAATCCCTTCATCCCTCAGTCGCATCCAGCTCTAGCACAAACCCACCCATTGCCAAAAAAAAAAAAAAAGAGCCCTCAGCCTTGAAACCTAGGCAGCCCCTCCCCATCTTCACAGGACACCCTTCGGTGATCACAGCCTTATCACTCCCAGACACCATCACATCCTCAGCTGAATCACAGCCCTGGCCCTCTTCCTCCTCCTCTCCCTCTCCCCACTCTCCTCCTTAGAGGGTACCCTCCCTCCGCCGCAACCTACGGCCAAAACGCAGCTCATCCCCCTTGCTCGTTTCTCCATTGGCATATTTTGACTGCACCCAGCACTTCCAAGCATTGACACCATATGAATAGTTAAGGCCAGTACAGCTAGGCTGGCTGCTCATGGAGTCCCGGGAACAGCTCTCCGAAAGCACCAGCCGCTTTTGACCCTGGAAGGGGAGAGAAAGGACAGGCGTGGCTGGGGCAAGGCCAGGGGCACCATGGAAGCTAGGTGGGACAGTGCTGACCGCCGCAGAACCAGGAGACTGACGTCAGAACAAGGCAAGCGGCCGGAGCGCAGAGCCCCAGAAACAGCCCTGATGACCTCATGAACTGAGGACAGAGAAAGTTTGGTTGCGTCTCAGGACTCACCATGGGAGAGACAGGAGGGCAGGGAAGTCAAACTAAGGCTGCTGGCTTGGCTACGAGACACTCCCCTGAGTCCCTTGGGCCCCTTCCCTCTGCCATGGGTTCAGCACCCTAGCCCTCACCTTCCTCATGGTGCGGGGAAGGTCTTGTTCAGTAGACACATCCTCGGGCCCTACCAGGCCGCAATCAAAGAGGAAGTCTACACTGGGGTTAATGTCCAAAGGATCTGTTAAGAGCAGAAAGGAAGAAGAAATCAAGGTTTTCAGATCTCAACCCAGTAATGCTCCTACCCTACCCCTCCTACTTGGCCACATGCATGGGAGGTGAGCCTCCCACATGGCTTCACCGTACGCAGTAGGAACTGGCAAAGCTGTACCAAGAACACACTCAGAGGCACACAGACACCAAAGCTCCCAACGATGTGAATGCTAGTAACACTATGGAACTTTGTACTTAAATGCGGGTAAGATGGTAAATCTCAGGTCACGCTTTTTTGCCATGATTGGAAAAAACAAACAAGACACAGCCATAAAATAGCGCGCCTATCCTGGGATCTCTGTCACTGGTCCCTGCGTGAGCCTTCTGTCATAGGGTCCCAAGGAGCACTGTTTAGGGTCATGCTCAGGCCACGAGGGTCACTCCTCGCCTGATGGCACAAAGGGTCCTCCTGGACTCCCTGGACACACTTTGCATCCTACTCACTCTTAGGGAAGTCAGCCTCTAAATCTTGCCCAGGCTCATCCAGGACATTGGCCATCTTGACAGCCATGGCCAAGACATCATCTCGAGCTGGCCCGAAGAGGTCGCAGTCTTCCAGAAGCCCCTCTGCACTCTGGTTGCTCACAAGATCTGGGAGGCAGAAAAGGTAACCAACACTCCTGCCTAGGGCCCGACCCCAACTACTCCCCAGTCCTGCCAAGGCACCAAAATCACCACGCTCCACCCCCAAGGGCCGAGACAGGTGGGTTGCACCCTGTGTCCCACATCACCGCTGTCTGTGGCATACCACAAAGGTCAGATGAGGCCTTGTCTAACTCCTCAGCCTCGGCAATCATTTCGGCCATAGCCAGGATGTCGGCTTCCAAGGGGTTGGAAGGGATCTTCACCTTCAGCTCCTCGATGGTCTCCACAATCTTGTCTGTGCTCTCCAAGGTGGTGGGCAGGAACATGGGCACAGGCACCTGGAGGCACAAGTCCCAACTAGACACCAAGAAGTGGAGCGGCCCGGGTGAGGCGCCGCTGGCAAGGGGGAGGGTAGGTCTCAGTCCTGAGAGGGTAGAGGAGGCCGCAGTAGGAAGGGCCGTGAAACTCACCGGGATGGGCATGGAGAAAGGCACCGGGACTTTCTGGCAATACAGATGCATAGGCACTGGCACAAAGATGGGCACTGGGATGGGTAGCACAATCACCTGTGGCTTCCACTCTTCTGCCGGTAAGAAAGGGGTCTTCTCAGAGCCCCCACTCTGAGATTGGTCATGTCTGGCCTGGGGTCGGACGCTTGCTCATCACCCCCAAAGGCTTTGATGCACGCCTTGTGTCACAAACCCACGCCTGCACCGAAGGCTGAGAGACAATTCTCTGGTTCCACGACAAACATGCCCATGCTACATGAGCTGCCTCAAAACCCCCTGGTCCGGCTCCCAAGCGCATAGCTGGAGGCCTGGACTATGGAACGTAGCCCCGGATACCTAGGTACCCCAGCTCACCTGTTTGACTTCCTTTGGACTTCATCTCCACCTTGCAGGAGACCCCCCGATTCTGCATCAGTGGTTTACACATGGCAGCTTTGTTTTTGCGGGGTGTTGCTGGGGGCGGTGGGGGCGGAGGAGGGGTGGAAGCGGTGGGAGCCGATCGGGTCTTTGCAGGGATCTGCAAAGACAAAGGAACGTTCGTGCCGCCAACATACCAGAGCCCCCCCTTCTGAGACCATCCACCCCTCTGGCTTCGGCCCTGACCTTGCCCAGATTCCCATTTTCCTCTGGGGTCTTCGCTGTATTGCTGTTCTCCACTTTGGTTTGAGACGGTGTCTGGGGCTTTGACTCAGGAGACTGACCTAGAGATCAAACAAATGAATGCTCTCATCTGAGGAAGTGCTCTCTGTTTTCCTCGTCCCTGTCCCAGGAGAGCTCCGTTAAAGAGGGGTGCTAAATGCAAATGGCCTATCTAGACTATCCTCTCTTCGCCACCCCAGATCTCGTCTTCTCTAGGCCCCAGTGACCGGGGCCAAGAAGACTTGGCTCCCAGCTGCCAAGAAGATCAAAAAATAGTTTCCCCAAGAACCCACACTTTGAGACCTTCCACGCAGATGGCCCTCAGAAGCCTGGGACCCCTGCAGCAGTGGAGGGGCTGAGGGGACATTCTAGAAACAGTAGTCTTCAGTCTCACTAAAGGCAGAGCTTACGAGGACAACTCCTCTTCTCGGAAAACTAACCACAGCCCCCACAGCCCCCCACTAAGCCTGCCCCACCTGGGAAGGTGTTCCTTCCCTAAGAATACATCCTCCATAGAATCGCAGAGGACTCGAACTCGGAGAACCTTTAAACAAGGCTCCCCCTAGTCCTTGCACGGGCCAGGAAGCTGCAGGGGAGCACGGCACCAGGAGCTCTGGCCTAGGTGGAGGTGAAAACCAGAGCGCGAGAAGGGAGACACTGGGCCTGGGGTTAGAAGAGTCTGGGCAGGTTCTCATGGAGTAGGCACCCACCCCCTGCTGCCCCGCCTGGGACTCACTGTTCAGGAGGCTCTCAGGCCCACTCTGGGTGTCCAGATTGGGCTGGTTCTGCTGACTGTAAAAACGCAGCAGACACTGTTGGTTGCAGAAATGGCGGATCTGCCCACGCCAGTGGATGGTCTCCAGCAGCTTCCCCTGACGCTTACAGGCGTGGCACCGGGCAGCCTGAGGGGGTCGACCGGAGGAGGGTCAGCCCCACCTCCCTAAAACAGTGCTGGGCCCTCTGCCCCGGGGACAAGCCCTGGGCTCTGCTCCACTGAGAGCCTGGGCCAGCCAGAGCCCCCTCCCCAAACATGGGCCACAGCCCCGCAGTCAGTGCAGCAGCACCCCCAACACGGTGCCCCCACAACGCGCCATGCTGTGCCCCTCACCTTACAGTACCACAGCAAGTACTTGCTCTTGCAGTCCTCACTGCAGAAGTCCCAGGTGCTGCCGTCCAGCTGCTCGGTGACCCCACGCTGGCAGGTCTGGGAGCAGTAAGTACAAGTGATACAGCACAGCCCCAGCTTCTTCGTGAAGTCCTGTTTGTACAGCAGCACGCAGCCTGGGGAGAGGGCAAGAGGGAGGAGTCCGGAGACACAGAGATGGCCACGGGGGCTTGCGAGTGCCGACCTCTTCGAGGGGGTCCGAGTAAAAGCCCCAACAGCCTCTGGGGCCCGAAGCCTTCGGAGGAGCCCAAGGCCCTCACCCCACAGCCCTCCTGCCTTCCCTGCCGGCCTCTACGGCGGTGAGGTACGGGCCTCCTGCCCCTCGGCCGCCTCCTTACCTTCACTGCAGAAGCTCTTCTCCACCCCACTGAATCGAAGCTTCTCGTGCAGGAGCTTCTCCTGCCGGCAGTGCTCGCACTGGGACACCACCCCCCGAAGCCGCTTGAAGTCCTCGCAGCAGTCCCGGCAGCAGAACTGGAACACCTGGTCCTGAGATGAGGGCACAGGGTGGGAGGACAGAGCCGTGATATCCGGCGGTGGCCACGGCCCAGCGGCCAGAGCCCCTCGGGCAGACTTCCGTCCGTCCGCTGTGCGCTCGGTTGTGCGGCAGGACAGTGGTGGGGCAGGGGTCTTACCTGCCAATCCAAGACCTCAGGCTTGCCACTGAAGAGGCTGTGGCAGTAGTGACAGCTCAGGTGAATGCCCCCCTCGGGGCTTGTGCGCTGGAGGGAAGGAAGACAAGTAAGGGAGGTGCGTGGTGTTGGTGGCAGGGCGGGTGGGGAGGTGGGGGGGAGGAGTCGGGCTTGCTCTTGGCTCGGGCCCAGGGCCTACCTACCCCCAACTCTCGTACCCTTTCTCTGTCACCACACCCTTCTTTAATCCCTGGTCCAGGGTTGGGAGTACCTGGAACTTGGTCCAGCAGCTCGGGCTGCAGAATTGGTAGACTGTGCGATCAACCTTGTTGTAGTAACAGGGGTCAGAGAGGCTGCGGCGGCAGAAGCTGCAGGGTCGGGGAGGGCCTGGGGCACAGAGAGAAAGGGAGAGAGAGAGAAAAAGACAGAGAGACAGAGAGAGACAGAGAGTACGCGCAAGAGAGAGACAGAGAGAGCACACAGAAGGTGTAAGGCAGTGCAGAGGCGGAACAGGAAACCCACGGGAAGATGGGAAGACGTGGCCGGGGCTGAGGTCGGGCGGCAAGGGTTACTTTGGAAGAGGGGAGTACGGGAGGTAGAAGGAAGGCCAGCAGGGGTCTCAGAGAAGAGGGCTTTGCACCTACCAGCGAGCCCTGCCTGCTTCACTTTGTAAGAGGTGGTACAGCACAGGGAACAGAACAAGCTGGTCTTGCCATTACGATCCACATGTGATAGCATCTCAAAGTTCTTACACAGGGTCTTGCACCAGACACAGGGGTACACACGTGTGTTTTTCTGTGAGGATGGGGAAGGAGAGGCTGAGGCTGGATTTGTCCCTTCACTTTTATTTGTTAAATTGTTTAAAACATGAAAGATTTCAGGCATACAAAAAAAGTAGAGATGGTGATATTAACAAAGACCTGTGTATCCACCAGCCAGCTTCAAAAATAAAACATAACAGATACAATTGAAACCCCCTTTATTTGTTTTATTCCTCCCGACCCTCGACCCCGTCAGGCACCTTTATTCGTCACCCGGGCACCGCACCCCCTTCCACAGCCCTCTAATGCACTACTCCCTCGGCCCCACCTTCTTGTACGCCCCCAAGCAGGTTGTGTTGCAGAACCGCTTTTGTTGGCCCTCGTGGAAGAGGAGCTCAGGGCCAGGGCTCCCGGTCTTGGTGTAGATGTAAGCCCCGCACTGGTCACAACAGTTGGTTTTCAGTCCCTTGTTGGCCCGGAATTTGGAGAAGCATGAATCGCTGCAGAGCCGGTGTACCACGCTGCCGTTGCTGACCTCGTGCAGGACCTGTCGTGTACACACACGCACACCCTGAGCAGAGGCCTGGGCACCACCACCCACCCTGGAGCAAGGACGGCCCACCCCGCCTCACCCTAGACCTTCACAGCAGACAGTGGGCCCAGGGACCCCCCAACCTGCATATCGGGCTGCCGACTTGATGGTGAGGTCCTGGGAGGCAAGGAAGGCCGGCTGCGTACATCCTGGAGAAGCTCTATCCTTGAATACGCTCCCTCACGGTGGCTGCCTCTCCCCCACCACACACTCCCCTCTTCCACAGGGCCTGGCCCCTGCAGCCCCAGGAGTGCAGGGGCAGCTCAGGGCCAGCCAGGCTCTGCAAATCCGGCCCCCATTGAGCTTCCTCACCTCTCCGGTCTTCTGGCATATGCTGCAGCGAGTGGCATCGGCGGGATCCCCGGACTGGGGGATTGGGCGCTGCTGCTGGGCCTCATACAGGGACAGACAGACGGACGTGCAAAACTCGTGGAAGGAGCCTCCTGAACCAGTCTGGGCCACAACCGAGTCCTTGGTGTTCCAGATCTCCCTGGAGGGGGTGGGGGTGGGGGTGAAACAGGTTCAGATATTCACTCAGCACTACCCTCTCCTTTCACCAGCTCCCACCGCCCCCTCTTCCTCGGGGACCGGTGACCACGGGCCCCCCGACTACTCTTACTCTCCTCGGGGCCCCTCCCTCACCTGCCTGGCTCCCAGTTCTGCTCCACTAGGTGCTTGCCAACACGGTCTCTGTCTCAGCCATTACTCCCAGCCTGCTCCCTGCCCTCCCCGCACCTGGAGACCTTCACGTACTTCTTGCAGAAAGTACAGGTCTTTTTGCCCGAAGGCTTCTTAGAGAAAGTGGTGAGACAGGATGAAGAGCAGAAGAGCTGTGGCAGCCCCTTGCGCTGGTAGGCAGTCTGCCCCTTCTGCAGTGGCGTCCGGCAATGCGCACACGTCATCTTGGTGCCCACTGCGGAGCGCCCAGCCCTTTGGGCCACACTCGAGCGGAGGGACATGCGAGGGGACCGCCGGGGCCGGAATGGCACAAAGTCCTCATCGTTGGGGTCATCTACCATGGCATCAGAATCCTCATCTGACACGGGAACTGAGGAAGTGGGGAAAGGGGCAGTGAACAGAGGCAACCGGACCGGACCAGGTCTCCAGCCATCCTCTGAACCCATCAGGTAGCTCAGCGGATACTGGATCCCCCAGTGCGACGGGGGCGGGGGCAGGATCCCCATCCCCCTGGTTCCTGCCTTTCCACCCCCACCCCTAGTATACTGGTATCTTAAGCCACTGGTGTCACTCTCTCTCAGTCACTCCATAATCGCCTAGTGAGGGCACAGGAGGGCTCCAAGTGAGAAGACTCAGGACAGGGATGGCACGGCTGAAATAGCAAACTCCATTCTCATTGCTCTTGTTTTCAATTTCCCCCACTGCCCCTGGTTCCCATGCCAACCCACAGCAGAAACAGGCACTTCACACTCTGCAGGGTGCAGGAGATCCATGGCCGCCACATCCCACTCGGTCACACTTCCTCAAGTCCTACTCACTGCTCTCAGTGGAATCCACAACCTCAGGTTTCGGAGGCTCCACTCTTCTAACGCGCTCGCTTCTCTTCTGTACCTTGGAAACAGCGGAGGGAGGAAAGCTGACACCAGGGGCAGGCTAAAGGGCCTGCTGCACTAGTGCAGGGTGGGGGGGGGTACAGAGGTGGGAGGGGGAAGGGAGAGTAGGGACCCTTGGCCCAGCCCTTAGGAGGAGGGAAGAAAAGGGGGCTGGACTTACTCCTTCAGAAGCAGGAGACACAAGAGCTCCCGCCCTCCTCCTAACTCTCCTCACACACACCCTCCACAGAACAACATCTGGGAGGGAAAATGAAGGGTCTGTCCTTCCCAGAGCTACAGGGGGAACCAGACTCCTTCCAATCCCCTCCCCCCCCTCACCCGCTCAGGCGGCTTCTCACTCGCCTTCCCAGTCAGGCCATCTCCTGCAAAGGAAGCAGAAAACAGCCTAAATCTTGAGCTTGCCCTCACCGCCCCCTCCCTGGCCCAACCTCCGCCTCCATTCTTGGGGAAGGGCTTACTCAAAACTGAAAGGGAAAACTCAAGTGCCTGTGGCTTCTTGGGGCCCCTCTCAGGGTTACCTCGAGCTCTGCACTAAGGGGAGCAGCTATTCTCCATTAAAAAAAAAAATCCTAGCCTTCCCACCCTCCTTCTGTCCCAATCATTGAGAGTTAAGGAAATGCAGGTAACACATGCCTTCCATCAGAGGACTTCTAGCTCACTAACAAAACCAAATGCAACCACCCAAAGGTAGCAAGGGGAAAAGGAAGCATTGACGTATGGATAGGTTACCCTGGACTCAGGTGGTTCTATAAGCCCCAAGCCACTGGTCACAAGCTGGGAGAGGCAGAACAGGGGAGAAAAGAAAGCCCCTCAAGCCCAGGCTATGCCTCCCCCCATGAGGGCACAATTCCAGGCCCTGTGTTTCTACATTCCCCCTAAATCGCTATATTGTTGGTGGCTCCAGGACCCAGTTATCATTCATCAAACCCAGAAACCCCACTCTCTTCTGGAACAAAATAGCTGGAAAGACCTTAGCACCAAGAAGCCTGGCATCCTCTCCAAATTCTGAAGGAAGGACGTTGGCACCAACAGCCCACTGGGGTTAAAAAAAAAGGGGGGGAACCTCTCCCAACAAATCCACTCTTCCCAACCCACGCCCTGAAACCTCACCCCTATTCCTCTCCCACAACCACTGAGCTGCCTCTCCACCCTTACCTTCTTTCATCTTTGCCACACCCCCCAAATCCTCCCTTCCAAACTCCCAACTCCTTCTCTATATATCCTCCTCCCCTACGTCTTCTCCAAACACACAACCATCCCTCCTTACCCCTACCCTCTCACCATCCTGGATTCTCCAGCTGATTAGACAACCTACCTGGCAAGGAAGGGTGTGCAGGAGGGCTAGGGCCCCCAGGTTTGGTTTGAGAACTGTTGATTCCATCACCCAGAGTCTCTCCCACTGAAGGGCTGGGGGGACCATTTGGGCTCTGTGGCTGCCCTTGGGGAAGCTCCTCCTCCTGCCCAGGGGAGCCCCTTCTCCCTGTAGCTATGTTGGTGGTCTCCTCCTCTTCAATATGGGGGGACTGCAGTGTTATCAGTGAATCTGGAGCCAACGGCTCTAGTAGCCCCTCCGGTGAAGAGGGATTTGCCCCAGACCCTGCCTCAGGTGGTACCACCTCAGGGGTCTGGCCCCCTGGTCCAGGCTCTAGGGTCTGATCTCCTGCATCCCATGCAAGGGTCCCCTCAGGACCATGGTCCACCTCTGGGGGAGAGGGGGCTTTATAGAGCAGCCCCCCCAGCCCCAGCAGCTCAGTGGCTCCATCCAGGACTCCAGGGTCTTTTTCCAGGCCAGCAGGAGTATCAAGCAGGTCCAGGGCTCCTGAGGATGGAGAAGGGCCAGGGGGTGCCCATCCTCGAGTTGGGGCAGTCTGGGATTCCAGTAGGTCCTCTCCAAATTCCATGTCTACTGGAAGGTCTCCAGCCAGGGGCTTCTCTGGCAGGGTCAATGGGTCAAACGGGCTGGGGAAATCACTGGGGTCCATGAGGATGACTGGATATGGGCTGTAGATTAGGGGTAGAAGAGGGGGCAGAAGAGGTGGTCTTCGCCAGAATGCCTTCTTATATAGGTTCTGGGACACACCCCATCATCCACTTGGATTTCTCTTGAACAGCCCCCACCACAACCGACAAGCATTTCCACAGGCTTTAGTCCGAATGACCACTCCCACCCTCAATACAGCGCCCCCTGTGGGGAGAGGCGTTCCCCGCCCTGGCCCTGTGCCCACACTCGCCTAGCAGTCCGTCGTTCCACCCTCCCGCCTGCCCCCGCCACCCCACTGCAACTCCAAGTTCCCCTCCCCCCTTACCTTTCACTCCCCCCCCCAACTCGGGCTGAACGCCCCCTTAGAGTCTCCTAGGACCGCTGCCACCAAGAGCCTTTCCCACCCCCGCGGTCTCAGTTCCTATCCCCTCCCCTCTCTTCTGGAGCCCCCCAGCTCCCCAGTCTTTACCCACCCTGTCTGGCCCCACCCCCCCTCCCCGCGTTGCAAGGTCCTCCCTCAGCTCTTCCTTCGCCCCCACAAACTGCCCTTCCTAACCCCTCCCCCCCAGTTACCTTTCAGGGTCGCCCACTTCCTCAGCCCCGTCCCCCCTTCCTATTGCTCCCCTAGTCCTCCCTCTCCTGTTGCCCACCCCCCACCTCAGGCATTTACAGGAAGACATTTTGGAGCTACGATCTCTCCTTAGACCCCCCCCCCCGCCTCCTGGCTACTGCGAGATCCCGCCTGCAGGTTCGGTTCGGCTTGATGAGGCCCGACCCCTACCTGCGGCAGGGTTAGTGTAACGGCTACAAGCCTAGAACTGCAGACAGCGACGGCCCCGCGCTCGTTCTCCACCTCCCTCCCTAGCAGCCGGGACAGGGGTCGCGGCCCCTTTAAATGGCAGCGCCGTTCACAGCGCTCAGCGCTCTGCACCAGGCGGGCGGGCGGCGCCAGCAACCAACCCCATTGGCTGGCTCGTGGAGGGGGCTCGCGAGACAGCGCCGGCCCCCGGCGCGAGACTCCCAGCCCAGTGGCCGCCTGGAAATTGCGGAGTGGAGCCTAGTCGCTGGAGATGGAGCTTGAGCCCCCGCCCGGGGCCCCGTTAGTTGAGGAGGAAAAGATAGCCTCTGGAGCTTTGAAGCCGGCCCTCGGGAAAGGCGGCACCCCCTCTCCATGGAATGGCCGAGTACACTAACCCACAAAAAATAGATCTACGCACCTGCTTCTCTTACCTGGCTCAAGAGTCTTCTCCCCCTTCCCACCATCCCCCCGTCACACCCGTGCCCGCCCTACCTCCTGGAGCCCACTCTACCCGTGATCCCCTCCTCTCATTCAAATGGTTCCCGGTCCCCTCCCCCTCCCCGTGTCTCTCTTCGCTTCCCACTCGTGTTCAGCCCCCCAGCGTCCGCCCCCCCCCAACAGTCCCTACCTACGCCATGCAGCAGGCGCCTGCCAAGATTACCCTCCCCCCAACCCTACCTCTCCGGGGCCCGCCCCCTGGGCGACTTCTGGGGTAATGAGTGACAGCGGAGTGGGGGGGGGGAGGCAGGGACCCAGCCCTCACGTGCCCCTCCTTCCCTTGTCTGCAGCCTTGTGCTCCCCTAACCATTCTGAATGTCATAGTTGTGGGGTGTCTTAAGCCTGGTCTCCAGCCACCTGGGGCGAGTTAAATGGCTCTGGCTCAGTGACAACGCCTATGCAGTAACCGTTACTGCCTGATGACCCCAAAACCAGGCCCTGCAAAGGCACTCCCCCACTCCCTCAACGGTCTTAGGGTAAGTTCTGGGATCTTCTCCCTGAGTCTTCCTGCAGGAGCTCCCTGCATTTATCTCTCCAGTAGTTTTCCTCACCGAGGCCAACAGCTCCGTTTCCTCCTTTCTCTCTCTGTGCCTCTCTCTTCCTCCCTCCCTCCCTTTTTCTGTCCTTGTCTCTTTCCTCCTCTCTCTCGCTCTCTCTCTGGCGCGCACTCTCTCCCTCCCTCTCTCTCTCTCTGCTAGTCTCTTTTTGTCTCAGTCTCTGTCTCTGTCTCTCGTATGCACGAGCACGCACGCGCGCACACACACGCCCCCCCCCCAAACCCCCCCTCCCGCTCCCGGATGGTCCTTAGCATGTGGGTGTGGCTGAGGTTGAAGCTTGAGAAGTGGGCTAGGGGGAGGGGGCACAGCGTTAGGCCTACCGGTTTAAAAAAAAAAATATGTGTGCCAGGATCCTTGCTCAGTCCCCATTATAGTTAGAGCACTTTGCAGTCCCCGCCCCCTACTTTCCTCCTCCAACCCCCGAGGGCTGGAGAGCTTTTAGTGTCTGAGATCCCAGAGGAGGCTCGGGCCGGAGGGGAGTCCTGCCACAGATTTAGGAACGTGTAGATTCGGTGTCCAGTGCCTGCTCTAGCTTGCCTCTTTGCTCTGGGCCTTCCTTCCCACACTAAGCCTCTCCGGGCCTTCTAGTCCTAGGGAGTTTTAGCCTCCCTGGTCTCACTCACTTTCCCATAAACCTTAATCCTTCCTGGCTCCCCACATGGCCTTGAGATTATCTTTGCTCTCTCTGGTACACAGAGATAAAAGGAAGACTTTCCCCCCTCGGGTTTCCCAAACCCAGCTTCCTTTGGGTCTTAACCAGTATTCTGTGTACCTATCCCCCACCTTCTGCTTACTTCCATGTCCCTGTACCTCCCTTTGCATTTTCAATTTGTTCCATCTCGGTTAGTCCACCTCCTTCTTTTGTATTGCCTGCCCTTCTCAGCACAGCCTGGATCCTTGGCTCGCCTGGTTGCAGAGAATGCCTGGTTTCAAGCTGAAGGGAGACAGTCTAAGGAGGGATTAATGGTGTATTACTAATTCAGAGGCAGCATGGTGGCATGGAAGTGTGTGGGCTCTGGAGACAGGCGGGGCTTCTAATCTCAGCTCTGCTCACTTTTTAGCCATTTGACTTTGGACAAGTCACTTGTCAAGTCACCGGGTTTTAGTTTTCTCTTCAGCACAGATAAGAAAGCCATCTAAATGTCCAATAACAGGGGATTGGTTAAGTTGGTTTTGTCTATATTCATTCAATGGATGTACTTATTAAAATGTGGTTACATTAGAAAAAAAAGAACCAATGACAGCACACCACAGATAATTTTCAGTGCAGTGGACGCATGTCACACATTATCAAAACTCACAGAACATATGACGCCAAAAGCCCATAACAATGTGTCATCAATTGTAACAAATAAGGGATGTTGTTCCAGGGAGGCGGTGCCAGGAAGGTACACAGAGACTATATGGGAAGTGCCTGTACTTTCAGCTCACTTGTGCCGCAAACCTAAAACTGTTCTAAAAATACACTTTAGTCTATTAAAAGAATAAATGACACACAAAAATGTTCCTGTTATGTTACGTTTTTTATTTTTGTTTTTAAGACATCTCTATACCCAATGTGGAGCTTGAACTTACAACCCTGAAATCGAGAGACCCATGTTTTACTGAGCCAGCCAGATGCCCCCTCTCAGAACATTTTCGAAAAAGGAGTTAAACCATGATGCTAACTTTGTAGAGAAATTCTATATATAGTTGGCCTTGAACAACATGGGTTTGAACTGTATGGGTCCACTTACATGTGGATTTTTTTCAATACAGTACAGTACTGTAAGTGTATTTTCTTTTCCTTATGATTTTCCTAACATTTTCTTTTCTCTAGCTTGCCTTATTGTAAGCCTACAGTATACAATACATATAACGTACAAAATAGGTGTTAATCAATGGTTTATGTTATTGGTAAGTAGTAGTTAAGTTTCGGGGGGAGTCAAACTTGGATTTTCCACTGTGCCCCTATCCCCACGTTGTTCAAGGGTCAACTGTACAGGTATACATAGAAAAAGACTAGAAGGAAATACTGGCTATAATACCTCATAAGGCTGCTATTAAGGGAGATGCACACCTATCCAATGTTGAATAGATACCGCTTCATAGGTTACTATTATCATTAAAAAAGAAACATACCTGACTTCATGCATGGTCTGGGACTTTGCACACTGAAACCTTTGTGTCCTTAAAACAAATACATTTCTTTTGGTCTTTGACTAAGCCAAGAGTACCCACAGTTGATAGGTTTGAATATGTATGGGCCACAGATGAAAGGCTGTAATATAGAAGGGGGGTGTTGGTTAAGAGTGTGGCCTGCAATTCAATGCTCTCATTTTTAGCCTTGCTGGTTATCATGTAGTACTCAATTGTTACTTGTTATTCATCAGTTATAAAGCACTCAAGTGCTGTAAGCACTGTACAACAGGTAAAAACTCAATCCCTGTCCTCGTGAGAGCTCTTTCATTTTAATTATGTATATGTGTGTATGTGTATATATATATACACATGCATATACATATATGTACATATACATATATGTTTTCTGATTACAAAAATATAATAAATGTTCACTGTAAAAATTTTGTAAAACATAAAAAGTCTGAAGAAAAAAGCATTGATCACTTATATCCTACCTATTAAATCTGGAGATGACCTGTTTTTGATGTATTTCTTTCTAGTTCTATTTTTGCATACATATTTTTTTTTTACAAAATTGGGATTCTCTTGTACGACATGTTCTACAACATAATTATAATGACTGTGTATTATTTCATCGTTTGGATTCTACCATGCTTTATTTAATTACTGCCGGATGTCAAACTTTTATTTTTGTACCACAGGCAAGCCTACATATAACCTGGTCAAAGAAATGGAGGTACTGTTTGGCAATCATTTGATTAGAGTCAGATTCACTCTTTAGAAACAACTGTGGAAACACACGGATTCTTACTATTTTATACCATTTTGAAGTACCCTGGAGTGTAGAAAAGGAAATAGGTATTTAGGGAGACTAGTGAGCTCCTCAACCATGGAGACCAGTTTTTATTGCCTCTTTCTCCAGCATCTAGCATAGTCCTTGGTACTCAATAAATGTTTATTGGATGAACTGATGAATGTGTGAATAAAGGACAGAGGGGTTGGAAAGCCCCAACAAACTCAAATTGCAGCAATACTTCTAGGATGTAAGGCTTAACAAGGGCAAAGATAAAACTGAAACAAGAAAGGAGAAAAGGCAGGAAGGCAAAAATAAGGAATATTCATCTTTCTCTTTAAAAAGAATTAGTATAAACCTATGACTATATGGTCAATTAATCTTCAATAAAACAGGAAAGAATATCCAATGAGAAAAGGACAGTCTCTTCCACAAATGGTGTTGGGGAAACTGACCGCTTTCTTTCAGTATACACAAAAATAAATTCAAAATGGATTAAAGACCTAAACGTGAGACCTGAAACCATAAAAATCCTGAAGAAAGCATGGGCAGTAACCTCTTTGACATAGGCTGAGGAAGCTTTTTCTTAGATATGTCCCCTGAGGCAAGGGAAACAAAAGCAAAAATAAACTATTGGGGCTACATCAAAACAAAAAGCTTCTGCACAGCAAAGGCAGCCATCAACAAAACTAAAAGGCAACCAATAGAATGGGACAACATATTTGCAAATGACATATCTGATAAAGGGCTAGTATCCAAAATATACAAAGAACTTCTAAAACTCAACACCCAAAGAACCTCATTCAATTTAAAAATGGACAGAAGACATGAAGAGGCATTTTTCCAAAGAAGACATGTAGATGGCCAACAGATACATAAAAAGATGTTCAGGGAAATGCAAATCAAACCTACAATGAGATGTCACCTCACACCTGTCAGAATAGCTAGGATCAACAACACAAGAAACAACAGGTGTTGTCGAGGATGTGGAGAAAAAGGAACCCTCATGCAGTGTTGGTGGGAAAGCAAACCGGTGCGGCCACTGTGCAAAAGCAGTATAGAGGTTCCTAAAAAATTTAAAAATAGAACTACCCTAGCATGCGATTCTTGATCTTGGGGTTGTGAGTTCAAGTCCCATTCTGGGCCTAGAACTTAGTTAAAAAAACCAGAACTAACCTATGAAAATTAAAAATAGAACTACCCTGGGCGCCTGGGTGGTTCAGTTGGTTGAGCAACTGCCTTCGGCTCAGGTCATGATCCCGGACTTCCAGGATCGAGTCCCGCATTGGGCTCCCAGCTCCTTGGGGAGTCTGCTTCTCCCTCTGACCTTCTCCTCTCTCATGCTCTCTCTCACTCATTCTCCCTCAAATAAATAAATAAGATCTTTAAAAAAATAGAACTACCCTATGATCTAATAATCTCACTACTGGGTATTTACCCAAAGAATACAAAACACTAATTCAAAGGGACACACACACACACTATATTTATAATAACATTGTTTACAGTAACCAAGATATGGAAGCAGCCTAAGTGTCCAAGCATTGATGAGTGGGTAAAGAAGATGAGGTAGATAAACATACAATGGAATGTTATTACATACAAGACTGAAATCTTCTCATTTGCCGCGACATGGATGGAGCTAGAAAGTATAATGCTAAGAAAAATAAGTTAGGGGAGCCTGGGGGGTTCTGTCATCAAGAGTCTCCCTTTTGCTCGGGTCATGATCCCGGAGTCCTGGAATTGAACCCTGCATCAGGCTCCCTGCTCAGCGGGGAATTTGCCTCTGCCTCTCCCTCTCCCTCTGCCTGCTGCTCTGCCTTCTTGTGCTCTCTCTGTCAAGTAAATAAAATTTTTAAAAATCTTTAAAAAAATAAGTTAGAGAAAGACAAATACCGTATCATTTCCCTCATACACGGAATTTAAGAAACAAAGCAAGTGAGCAAAGGGAAAAAGAGAGAGAGAAAGAGAGACAAACCAAGAAACACACTCTTGGTTATAGAAAACAAACTGATGATTACCAGAGGGGACGTGGGTGGGGGTTGGGTGAAATAGGTGCTGGAGATTAAGGAGTCCCTTGTGGTGATGATCAGGTGATGATGTGTGGAATCGTTGAATCACCATACCATACACCTGAAACTAATGTAACACTATACGTTAACTAAGTGAATTAAAATTTTCCAAAGAGAGGGATTAGTGAAATATAGTGAAAAGACACCTATTCCTCCTTCCCAGCAAGTCTAATTATGGCAGTCTGACCTACTAGTGTGCTTCAGACTATACTCTCCTCTTTAACATTCCCTCTGTCCTGTCCAAACATCTCCCCAAGCTTTGGAGGCGACATATCCCAATTGCCTCCACATAAGATCAACTGACATTATGAGACACACCCTATGATCTATGTGGGTCCCAAGGTCCCTATAGACTTTCTGCTATGGCACTATCCCTCGGGAAATCAACTTAGGTTAATAATATTTCTTTGAGTTCCATTTACACTTTTTTTTAAGATTTTTTTTTTTTGATCTAGAGAGACAAAGTGAGAGAGGGAACACAAGCAGGGGGACTGAGAAAGGGAGATGCGGGCTTCCCACTGAGCAGGGAGCCTGCGAAGGGCCTCGATCCCAGGAGCCTGCGAAGGGCCTCGATCCCAGGAGCCTGGGATCATGACCTGAGCCAAAGGCAGATGCTTAACGACTGAGTCACCCAGGTGCCCCCACTTCTTTTTAAAATAAGAGCTTTATTGAGGTAGAATTCATATATTACAATATTTGCCCATTTGCTGTGTATAATTCAATGGATTTTAGTATATTCATGGATCTGTGCAACAATTACCACAATTTTACAACATTGTCATCATTTTTTTATTATTTTAATAACTGTAATCAACATACAGTGTGGTAGTTTTTTCAGATGTACAGTATAATGATTCAACAATTCTATACATTACTCAGTGCTCATCATGATAAGCGTACTCTGTTTTCATAGAGAGGGGGCAGAGGCAGAGGGGGAGAGAAAAAATATTTTTTAAATATTTTATTTATTTATTTTGGGGGGGAGGGGCAGAGGGAGAGGGAGAGAGAGAACCCAAGCAGACTCCATACTGAGCATAGAGCCTGGTGTGGGACTTGATCCCATGACCCAAAGACCTCGACCCAAGCCGAAATCAAGAGATGAACACTCAATCTGCCAAGCTACCCAGGTGCCCAGAGAGAGACAATCTCAAGAAGACTCCACACCCAGCATGGAGCCTGACACAGGGTTCCATCTCACAACCGTGAGGTCAGGACCTGAGCTGAAATCAAGAAGCAGATGCTTAACTGACTGTGTCACCCAGACACCCCAATAAGTTTACTCTTAATCCCCTTCGCCTATTTCACCTGTCCCTGTCCCCCCCCCATCAGTTTATTCTCTATAGCTTAGAGTCTGTTTTTTGGTTTGTCTCTTTCTCTTTTTTCTTCTTTTTTGACTTTTTCATTTGTTTTGTTTCTTAAATTCCACATATGACTAAAATCGTATGGTATTTATCTTTCTCTGACTGACTTATTTTGCTTAGCATTATACTCTCTAGATCCATTCGTGTTGTTGCAAATGGTAAGATTCCATTCTTTTTTATGGTTGAATAATATTCCTGTGTGTGTGTGTGTGAGAGAGAGAGAGAGAGATACACACCTTTACTCATTTATCTATCAGTGGACACTTAGGTTTCTTTCATAATTTGGCTATTGTAAATAATGCTGTTATAATCATAGGGATGCATTTATCCTTTCAAATTAGTGTTTTATATATATATTTTGTAAATATTTTATTTGACAGAGAGAGAGATCACAAGTAGGCAGAGAAGCAGGTGGGGGGGGGGAGCAGGCCCCCTGCTGAGCAGAGAGCTGATAAGGGGCTTGATCCCAGGACCCTGAGACCATGACCTGAGCCCAAGGCAGAGGCTTAACCCACTGACCACCCAGGTGCCACTGTTTTGTATTCTTTTTAAACTTAAATTCAATTTATTTATTTCAGTGCAATTAAGTAACATATCCTGTATTATTTGTTTTAGGGGTATAGGTCTGTGATTCATCAGTCTTATATAATACTTCATTACAACACATACCCTCCCCAATATCCATCACCTAGTTACCCTATCCCTCCAGCCCCCCTCCCCTCCAGCAACCCTCAATCTGTTTCCTAAGATTGAGAGTCTCTTATGGTTTGTCTCCCTCTCTAGTTTCATCTTCTTTCATTTTTTTTCTCTCTTCCCCTAGATCCTATGCCTTGTTTCTTAAATTCCACATATCAGTGAGATCATATGATAATTGTCTTTCTCTGACTTGTTTTGCTTATGGGCAGAATACCCTCTAATTCCATCCATGTCATTGCAAATGGCAAGATTTCATTTTTTTAAAAAGTTTTTTTTAGGGGCGCCTGGGTGGTTCCGTGGGTTGAGGCCTTTGCCTTCGGCTCGGGTCGTGATCCCGGGGTCCTGGGATCGAGCCCCACATCGGGCTCTCTGCTCGGTGGGGAGCCTGCTTCCTCCTCTCTCTCCGCCTGCCTCTCTGCCTTCTTGTGATCTCTGCCTGTCAAATAAAATCTTTAAAAAAAAGTTTTTTTAATTTATTTGTCAAAGAGAGAGAGTATGAGCAGGGGGGAGGAGGCAGAGTGAGAGGGAGAAACAGACTCCCGGTGAGCAGGAAGCCTAATGCAGAACTCGATCTCAGGACCTTGGAATCATAACCTGAACTGAAGGCAGATGCTTAACAGAGTGAACCACCCAGGTGTCTCAAGATTTCATTTTTTTCTTGGTGGCTGCATACATTCCAGTGTGTGTGTGTGTGTGTGTGTGTGTGTGTGTGTGTGTATCACATCGTCTTTATCCATTCATCTGTCAATGGACATCTGGGCTCTTTCCATAGTTTGGCTATTCTGGACATTGGTGCTATATACATTGGGGTGCAGGTGCCCCTTCAGATCACTACCTTTGTATCTTTGGGGTAAATACCCAGTAATGTGATTACCAGGTCATAGGGTAGTTCTATTTTTAATTTTTTGAGGAACCTCCATACTATTTTCCACAGTGGCTGTACCGGTTTGCATTCATTCCCACCCATTTTCATCATTTTAAAAAAAGAAAGTCTGTATGCTTTTTTAAAAGATTTTATTTTTGCAAGAGAGAAAGAGAGAGAGTGAGCACAAGCTGGGAGGGAGGGGCAGAGGGACAAGCAGACTACCTGCTGAGCAGGGAGCCAGAAGTGGGTCTTGATCCCAGGACCCTAGGATCATGATCTGAGCCAAAGAGAGATGCCCAACCAATTGAGTCACCCAGGCACCCAAGAAAGTCTATATTTTTAAGCTAGATTCTCCCATCCCCCCACCCCTGTAGCCTTATGTAAGCACCACTCTACTTTCAGTCTCCATAGATTCACCTATTCTGGACATTTCATATAAGTGGAATCATATGTGATCTTTTGTGACTGGCTTTTTCACTTAGCATAATGTTCTCAATGTCCAACCATGTTGCAGCATGTATCAGAACATATTCCTTTTATGGTTGAAAAATATTCCAGGGGCGCCTGGGTGGCTCAGTGGGTTAAAGCTTCTGCTTTCGGCTCAGGTCTTGATCCCAGGGATCAAGCCAAGAGTCAGGCTCTCTGTTCAGCGGGGAGCCTGCTTCCCTTCCTTTCTCTCTGGCTGCTTCTCTGCCTACTTGTGATCTCTGTCAAATAAATAAATAAAATCTAAAAAAAAAAAAAGAAAAATATTCCACTACATGGATATCCCATTTTTTACTTATCTATTTATCAGTTGATGTACTTTTTGGCTATTATGAATAATACTGATATAAACATTTGTATACAGAAATTAGAGTGATGAGGCACCAAGCTAAGAACCCTGATAGCGACCAAGAACTGGAATAGACAAGACTGTCTCTCCTAGAGCCTCCTAAGAGATTCTGAAGAATCACGGCCCTGTCCACACTTTAATTTCATCCCAGTGATACTGATTTTAGACTCTGCCTTCCAGAACTGTGAGAGAATACATTTCTGTTATTTTAAGCCATCAACTTTGTGGTAATTTTTTACAACACTTCAGGACAGTACTACAGTGATCCTTCTGAAGTTCAAACCTATCATACATAGAAAAACTGTATTTTCTCTTTGTATCTCAGTCTCTTTGTCTCTCTCGCTCTCTAGAAATAAATAAATATATAAATACACATACACACAGAGGCACTCATGCATACGTGTGTGCATCTGTGATAGTCTGGAAGAAAATGCACTAAAATGTTAATAGCAATTTCTCCATAATGGGATTATGATGATTTTTTTTATACTCTTGTTTTTTAGTTTTGCCCTCAATAAGCATATATTACTTTTATAATCAGGAAAAAAACAACATAGGAACACCTGGATGGCTCAATCAGTTAAGCATATGCCTTCGGCTCAGGGCATGATCCCAGGGTCCTGGGTCCGAGCCCTGCATCAGGCTCCCTGCTCAGCGGGGAGCCTGCTTCTCCCTCTGCCTGCCACTCCCCCTGCTTGTACTCTCTCTCTCTCTCTCTCTCTCTCTCTGACATAAATAAATAAATAAATATCTTTTAAAAAGACATAAATTATTGGGGCACCTGGGTGGCTCAGTTGGTTAAGCATCTGGCTTCAGCTCAGGTCATGATCTTGGGGTCTTGTGATCAAACCCCTGCATAGGTTTCCCTGCCCAGCAGGGAGTCTGCTTCTCCCTCTGCCCTTTACCCTGCTCATGCTCTCGCTCTCAAATAAATAAATAAATAAAATCTTAAAAAGAAAACCCCTAAATTACTTAAAAAAATCTTCAATGTCTCCCCATCACTTACAAAGTAAAGTACAAACTTCTAAGCACAGCACAGGCCCTCAATTATTTGGCTTATGCCTATCTCTCTAGCCTAATTTCCTATCTCTTAGCCTCCCCATTTTTCTTCAGCCAGGCTGAATTACCTAAAACATAGGTCATTCTGCTTCTGATCCATTGCCAATTGGTCTGACTTCAACCTCTTGGTTAGGACCCAGTTCAAAAGCGTTCTTTTCTTGTGAAGCCATTCCTGATCCACTCATGCAGACCCCTGCTAACTTCGACTTACCACTTTACCTCTAATATGTTGCTATTACTTTTTTAAGATTTTATTTATTTATTTTACAGGGAGAGAGAACAAGCAGGCCCTAGGCAGAGGGAGAGGGAGAAGCATGCTCCCGCTGAGCAGAGAGCCCCACCCAGGTGCCCCTGGTGCTATTATTTTATTTGCCTAGAGTATTGCAATTATTTGTTTACGTCAACATTTCTGTTTATGTTGTGATTGTCTTGAGGAGATACATGCAAGTACAACAGTCTTCCTTTTATTTTGTTACCAAATATTTTCCAACATAAACAGCTGTTGTGATTTTTAACAAAGTATACATTCATTAGAATGTTACTGAATCCAAGGTAACATCCAGTCCTGCAGCAGTTTCCTTGCTCAGCAGGGAGCCTGTTTTTCCTTCTTCTCCTTCTGCCTTTCCCCCTGATTGTGTGCTCTCTCTGTGTGTCAAATAAATAAAATCTTTAAAAAAAATGTTACCAAGGAGCACCTGGGTGGCTCAGAGCATCCTGCTCTCTGCTCAGCAGGGAGCCTGCTTCTCCCTCTCCCTCTTCCTCTTCCTGCTGCTCTGGCGCTTGTGCTCTCTCTCTTTCTCTCTAATAAATAAATAAATAAAATCTGAAAATAAATGTTACCAAATCTGTAGTAGCTTTTCTATAGTTTTTTTTTAAAGCTTTTATTTATTTATTTGACAGAGATCACAAGTAGGCAGAGAGGCAGGCAGAGAGAGAAAGGAGGAAGCAGGCTCCCCGCAGAGCAGAGAGCTCGATGCGGGGCTCGCTCCCAGGACCCTGGGATCATGACCTGAGCCGAAGGCAGAGAGGCTTTAACCCACTGAGCCACCCAGGCACCCCAGCTTTTCTATAATTTATATTTTTTCACTGGAGACACTAAAAACCATCATGTGGGTGTCTATAAAATATTTTATTTTTTAATATTTCATGTTAAAAAGTCCTCATAGATCTTTATGCATTTATATGGGAAGAGAGCTAAAGTATTTTTTAAAGTGAGAAAGTCATGGCTCAAAAAAATATGTATACCTTAGCTTAATCCTATGTATATTAAAAAAGTATAAACATTTCTTTTTGACTAGGTAAATACAGACATAGAAAAATAGAAATGGAAGAAAGTGGTCATAATTGTAACCAGAGGGAGAGATTTTTCTCTTTATACTCTTGGGTATTGTTTTTTTCCCCATGAGGAGGGAAATAAATGTTTTTCAGGAATAGAGGTGATATTTTTGTTGTTATATTAGAGGTGTTACTTATTCTCAAAAAGTTTGGGAAAAATTGGTTTAGAAATGTCCAATATGGTAGCCACTAGCCATATGTGACTATTTAAATTTTAGCTGATTAAAATTAAATAGAATTAACAGTTCAGTAACTGAGTTGCACTAATCATATTTCAAGCCCTCAATGGCCACATATGTAGAGCCAGTAGTTACTGTACTGAACAAAGCAAATAACATTTCTCCTTTTTTAAAAAAAGATTTTATTTTTTTATTTGGCAGAGACAGAGAGAGTACAGGAAGGGGGAGACTCCCCAGGGAGCAGGGAGCCCTAGGCACGGCTTGATCTCAGGACCTCGATATCATGGCCCCAGCTGAAGGCAGACGTTTAACCTTCTGAGCCACCCAGGCACCCCGCAAATAACAGTTCTGTCCTTGCAGAAGTTCCTACTGGACAGTGCAGGTCTAGATCACTGTGTCCGCACATAATGAGGCACCAGTTGGGACACCCTGAAACCCTGAGTGTGAATTACTTAGCGGGAACGAACTATAACCACCGATCAGTTGAGACTTGTAGCTCTTGATTAACCAAAGGGCTAGTTTGGCATTACTCGAAAATGAAGGTGCCTACCTGACTGGCATCCTACAGAATATAAAATCAGTCTGATGTGGAGGCCTACAATGTATCCATGGCAATAAAGACACCTGTTGAATCTCTTTGTGATTCACAGGAACAATAGTGGTGTTTGGACTGCTGGGTTCCCCGGTTACCATGGAAATAGGTGGTTACAATTGTATTTAATCACAGAAACTAAGTTATCAATCCCCGTCCTCTCCTCCACCCCTTTCTATAATCATAACCATAACCATAGCCATAGTGATGACTGTTTCAGTTGAACTTCACGAGTAGACCTGGCGGCAGACGCAACTAGAAATCTAAGTACGGAATGTCAAGGGCAATCCCTAATGAGGAAGTGTGAAAAAAGAAACATGGCGGGGCATTTTTTCAGAAGGAAAAGGCTAGATCTACCACACGGATACAATGACATTGTTACTCTTGCTTCTTGCACAGGCGCAGTGCAGGAGTTCTCAGCGCACGCCTACGCGCACTTTTTCTCACCTTTTCTTCTCTTTCCACTTTCCTCTCTCTCCTTTTTCGCCCTCTCCTTTGCCTCTACCATTACTTGGTTTTTCAGTCTTTCTGTTAGCCCGATTACGCTCTCCTTCCGACCCTCCATCCCCCTCCCTACCACTTTATCCCCCTCCCCCTTCCTTTACCGTCTCTAGCAGACGACAACTTGCGCATGCGCATTAAATAGAACGCCTCGCTCTTTGTCCCCCATCTGTCGTTCACACGAACTCGAACCTTTCGCGTTCGGTAGCCAATAGGATCGAAGAAATGGCGGAAAAAGGATTCCGCCTCTGGAGATAAACCTTGACTGGCAAGGCAGAAAACCAATCAAGGACGCCAGTTTGTACCCCTTAGGAGGCACCGAGCTCCGTCGTCTCGTTTCCGGCGGTCGCGCGCTCTTTTCTCGGGACGGTAGAGGCCGTGTAGCGTCGCCGTTACTCTGAGGAGAGAACAGTCGGTAGAGGGTGAGTTTTGGGACGACTTAGTTCTTGTTTGAGAGGAGAGCAGGATTTTTTGCGACAGGAGGCTAGGGCGAGGTTAGGTTTGGAGGGAGGTTGGCCGTTCGTTCCAAGGCCCATTAAGGCCTTGTCCCCGCCGCCACACGGCCTCTTCAGCCCACCCGCGGGGGCCCATCGCTTTCCGCTCTCCTTGCTTTCCGTTTTAACCTGGCTCCCATTGCCGTTCTCGCCCCGTTGCTTTGTGCGACTCATCTTCGATTCTGATCCCTGTCAGTAAGTTCCCCAGCCCTTTAGCCACCTTGGGCCTCAGGGTGTGGGGTCTATTATCCGTGAGCCCTGAAGTCGAGCCTGGAGGAGGAGGCGCTTTGTCGGCGCTCCTCCTCTCAGCCTCGCGAGGCCATTAATTCAGAATGAGAAATGGAGGGGGCCCCCAAGAGATGTTTCTTTGTCAAAACTCTAGGCTGGGAAGTTCATCTGCTAGTGCAGACCCCGCGGCTTCCCCGGTCAGGTTCCTGTATGCCCTTTTTTTTTTTTTTTTAAAAGTCTTGTTGTCTAGCTACTCGACCCATTTATAGCATCACTTTTTAAAACGAAAATTAATTTTATGGATTTCCTATTGGGTATTTTCCTCTTGGGGAAACTATTGTTGTCACCTGAAACCTTTCTTCGTGTTCTTAACGGGGAAGTTGAGGTTAGAGACGACTTGGAGGTACTTTGCTATCAACCGAAGTTGGGGTAGGTGTAGGGGGTAAGGTTGCCAGGTAAAATACCGGACGCCCCGTTAAATTTGGATTTCACATAGCAGATTATTTTTAGTATCCGTTTCATAGGGTTTAGTTACTAAAAGATCATTTTTAAAGTCTGAAATTCAAATGTACGTTGTGTATTTTTATTTGATAAATCTGGCAACTCTCATTGCGGGGGCGGGGTACTGACTAGATTTATGCTGTGTTTTTGTCCAACTTTGTTGTTAAATGAAAGGTCTTAAGAAGCTCCTGGAAAAGTACCTTACCATATCAGTGCATTTTGCAGCTTTCAGGCAGATCCATATCCATGCAGCCATCTAGGTCGGTAGATTTTTTTACCAGATTTCCCCCCCACCCCCCAGCTTCCACTTAAAAAAAGTTGATCCTTTTCCTGAAAACTGATTTCAAATATGTGTGATGTAGTGTTTGGTCTTGTACCTAAGCCACATTTATGCAGTAATACTGTGTTCAGTAGCCCCAGTCTTTCTAAACCAGCAGTACATATTTTCTTTCAAGAAAAGTCCTTCATCAGGGTTAGTCTTTGGGATAGATAAGTGGACAAATCCTTGATGCCGATCTTTGTGCTTAGTTCTTAGAGGCCCAGTGGTTGGGGGCAATGAATTTATTGCTCAAGAGAGATTTCTGCACAATTTCCGTATTATGTTGGTGGTCATCATCAGAAATAAGTGATAGGGACAGTACTTACTGAGTACTTGCTCCTTTGTGGGCACTGTTTTAAGTGACTTATACAATACTATTTAGTCTTCACCATTGAATGCCTTCTTGGGAAAGAGTAAACTGGAAGGAAGGATTGTAAAGATTAGCATCGTAGAGACATTTATTCAGAAACACAGTTTGGTTGTAAAAAAATGATTTTTGCTAGAATCCAAAAGAGAAGAGTGTAATTAATGATATTTGTCTAACTACAGCACCAGCTGAATGCAGAAATACGGATAGTGGTTGCCATCTGGAACAAGTGCTGTGTACACGATCTCATTTAGTCCTTAAAATAACCAGCCCTGTGAAGTTGCCATTGTTGCCCACTCCTTACAGGTGAAGAAACTTGAGGCTCAGAAGTTAGGTGACATGGCTAGTCAGTTTGTTGGATCTAAACTTTGAAATCAAGGTGAGTTTGATTACTAAGCTTGTAGCATAGTGATGAGAATGAGCTTTAGAGTTAAATAGTTGTGAGTTCCACTCCTTGCTCCATCACATTTGGGTAACCTTAGATGGACATCAGTTTTCTTACCCAGGAGATAATAGTTTTGAGCTCTGAGTGAGATAGTGCAGACTTAGCAGTGCCTGGCATATAATGATTGGTAAATATCTGATACTATCATCTTCACTACCAGACTACACATCTAAAACCAAAAATAACCTCCCTTGAAGTTACTTTACATGGTTTTAGAACATCCTAGCACTTTTTCTTCAAGGAGGTAGATCATTTCTACTAAAAAGTTATAAAATGGCCTTTTTGAAAAGGAGTGGTGAAATTTGGTTACGATGTGTATACAGAGTTTTTAATATTTGAGTTTTGAGTGGATCTCTATGAGGATTTTTATAAATGTGTAAATATAAATTGTGGATTCCTGAATGGGATGCGAGATACTGAGGCTGGGGCCACTGATTCCCAAATTAAAGGCTGGAGAAAAAAAGAGGGTCCTTGGATTCTAGCCAGGGGTAAGAAGGTAAGAACCTAGTTGGAGAAATGGCTGTGAAGATAACTCAAGTTTCTGCTATAGGCCAGTTTGGAGTCAGGGGAAGGGAGGTGTTTAATAGCTGGGACTAAAATACTTAAAAGATCTGAATCTAATGCCAACTTAACCCCATCCCCAAAAGTTGCTGGGGTTGACTTCATAAATTTTATATGTTTTAATTTCCTATTTTTATGTCTTATTTTTAGAAACATGATTGCCCTTTTTTTTAGAGGAAAAAATGCTGCACTGTGGGTAAGACTAACAAAGATAGATGCGATTATTCTAAGAATTTATTATAAGGAAGTAGTCAAAAAGAGCTATAAGCAAAAAGATGTTTACTGCATCATTCTAATAGGAAAAGGGTGAAAACAAATGTCTCATGGTAGGGGGTAGTTTAGTAAGTTAGTATATATCCACATGGACTTTGGGTAGCTGTTAAAAATTAAAAGTGTTGACATGGAATTTAAGAAAAACAACATACAGTGCTGCAATATAACTTCATTATATTGAAATGATAATGTATGCTTTGGAAGGTAAATAAGTAAAAATGGAAATTGTGGGAGGAATATTTACTCATGGATGTGCCCAAGATTTAACTATGAACATTGTTTATAAATAATGGTGAAAATAGGAACAACCCAAGTGTCCCAACACCATAGGTGCTTGGTTGACAGCCAAATACTGTGTCCGTTAAAAATTAATGTAGAAGAAAAAAATAATGTAAAAGATTGAGTGACATAAAAGCTCTTCATCATGTAATAAAGTAGAAAAGGCAGGTTGTAAAAATAGTCTTTATAATATTTCATTTAGAGTACATGCAAATAAATCAGTGACCGGAAGGGTAAGTAACTGACTTCTGGTGGTGGATATTTTTGTTTCTGTTTTCTATATTAAAGATAGATTTGAATAAAATCTTTTAGAAAAGTGGGGGCGCCTGGGTGGCTCAGTGGGTTAAAGCCTCTGCCTTCAGCTCGGGTCATGATCCCAGGGTCCTGGGATCTAGCCCTGCATCGGGCTCTCTGCTCAGTGGGGAGCCTGCTTCCCAGTCTCTCTCTGCCTGCTTGTGATCTCTGTCAAATAAATAAATAAAATCTTTTAAAAAAAAGATATATTTTGTAATAGGTACCTTGTTAATGAGAAACATAAGTTTGATGAAATGATACAAATAAGATTCAAGTCTTGGCTTATTGTGTCAACTCTCCAGTGAGGCTTACCTCAGCTCTGTTTAAAATTGCAGTCTTATCGGGCACCTGGGTGGCTCAGTTGGTTAAGTTTCTGCCTCCAGCTCAAGTCATGATCCCAGGGTCTTGGGATGGAGTCCTACATGGGGCTCCCTGCTCAGCAGGGAGTCTGCTTCTTCCTCTACACTGCCCCACCCCCCGCCCCGCTCCTGTTCTCTCTCTCAAATAAATACAATCTTTTTAAAAATTTCAGGCTTACCCCTTTCACTCCCCTATCGACTTCGTCCCTGTTTCTTTATTTTCTAGTAGCACTTATTTCTTATTAAATACTATGTAATTATTGGGGGGGGTTGTTTTTGTTTGTTTTTGGTTTTTTGGTGGTTTTTTTTGGTCTAACTGGAAGGTAAGCACAACTGAAGGCAAGAATCTTTTCCTTTGTTCATTGATGTATCCCAGGCACCTATAATTGTTCCTAGCAAATAGCATTCAGTGAATATTTGTTGGGTGAATTAGTAAAAAAAAAAATTAGTAAATAATGATCAATAAGCTATAAACAGGGCAGTTTTCATTTTTGCCTGCCTTCTGTTCTAGTCTACATGCATTTTTGAGGGGGAAAAAAACCATTTCCTGTTTCTTAAACCTTTCCCTTTTAAAACCTCAAACATTTTTCTTTTCTTTAAAGATTTTATTTATTTGTAAGAGACAGCATGAGTGGGGAGAGGGACGGGAAAGCAGATGCCCCACTGAGCAGGGAGCCAGGACTCTGGGATCGTAACCTGAGCCACTCAGGTGCCCCAAAATGTTGAACATTTTCACATGTACATGGTCTTCATAATTTTTAATGCTGTGTAACACTCCACTGAATAGATGTACCATAATTTATTAAAAACTGTACCTCTGATTTTGGGTATTTTAAGTCATTATTTTGTTACTGTAAAGATCATCATAGTGACTTTTTCATGGATATGGTTTTTAAATTTTAAAATTACATTCTTTCGGGGGAGGGCAAAGGAAGAGGGAGAGAGAAGTCCTAAGCAGTCTCCACACCTAGCACAAGAGCCTTACAGGGGACTGGATCTCAACAGCCCTGAGATCATGACCTGAGCCAAAATCAAGAGTCAGATGCTTAACCTGAGCTGCTCAGGCACCTCTAAAATTATATCCTTAGGGTAAATTTCTAGGAATAGAATTTCCTCAGTTACAGAATGTGAACAATTTGATAGCTCTTGTTATTACTTGTTTTATGAAACAAGCATTTGATAAAGTTGTTTACGTTTTGGAGGGATATGATAAGAAATGTATTAGGAAAGCTTCTATATACATAAAAAGTATTCTCATATACCCCAGAATCAGTAATTATCAAGTCATTGTCACATTTTGTTTGAGAAATCAATTTTCTCTATTTTAGAGGAATCATGCAATGTTACCAATAAATGTTGATGAAGAGGTCCTTGTCAGCATTTTTCCTTGAGCTAAATTCTGACTAGGTCTTGTTTAGGGGAAAGGATTTAGGATTGGCTTATGCCCTTTTATTGCTGGTGAACTGTCCTTAAATGAGGAAGATGGTCCTCAGCTTGTTAACTAGATCAATTAGAAAATTTCCATTTTAAAGCCATCAGTTTTTGAATTCACTCTGGATTGTACCAGGAATTTTCATTTTGTTTTAATCTTAGATTAATTTTTAGGTGAGATTTAACATGATTATATATTCATCTTTTTATTTGATGCTTTTCATTGCTTTAGTAGTCATTTATCCTCATTGTGATTAATAACCATATTTACTGAATACTTACTATATTTCAGTACTAAGCTAGTGTTTTCACATGTTTATGAATCCTTATAGCCATCTTGAGAGGCATTTTTATTAGCCTCTTGGTAACAGCTTAAATTTGTGCAGGAGTGATTTACTAAGTAGTACATAGCTAGTGAGTACTAGGACCATGCTTCCAATCTAAGTATGTCTAACTGCACAGCCCATACTTTCTCTACTGTTCATTCCACAATATCTACTGTAGGTTGAGACTGCAGAGTACCATGTAACAAGATTTAATAGTCCTTGTCCTTGTGATAAGTAGAATATATTTCCCTCATTATGTTTCAGTATTATGATAGAGCTAGTTTTTAGGCAGTAGCTTCTTTGGGGAAAGTAGTTTCCAATTAATGTATAGAACTAGTGAACTGGAAGTTTCTTCAAGCTACTCTGATGCAAGCTGTTCTCATTTAGTACTTGTCTAGTTTCTCTGTGCAGCGTAACTGCTAAAGTCTAGTGGTTTTTAGATTTTTGAGTGGTGCAACTTTTCCATACTTGTTTACAATAACCAGTTTGAATCTGGCGAAAGCCAGGATATCAGAGATGATTAGTGACACGTAAATCATCAGGAAGGTGACTGATTAGTCCTGAATGTATTTGGCAGTCCACATTTTCCTTTTAGGGTGCAAAAATGCAGAGCAATAAAACCTTTAACTTGGAGAAGCAAAACCATACTCCAAGGAAGCATCATCAGCATCACCACCAGCAGCACCACCAGCAGCAACAGCAGCAGCCGCCACCGCCACCGATACCTGCAAATGGGCAACAGGCCAGCAGCCAGAGTGAGTACATGCTTGTAGGGGGGTCAGAATAGGTTCCCTCTTGGGAAAGGTTTCTTGGTTTTTAGATTAGTCTCTTGGGCTTAAAAAGGAATAAGCCTTTGTGGCACAACTTTTGCTCTTTTTTCTCCTATTTACCTCTTAATACTTAGGATAGAAAAGGGTGATTCACTCAGAGGAGCAGCAGACATGTTGGGTAGCAGATGAGTACAAGTTGCTGTGTTGTGTTCGCGTATTCTGCTAAACAGATGTCTGTGTGTTTTACCTCAGAGCTCGGTTCTTAGAGGTAATCATCAGATGATTGGTAGTTAGAAAATACAGAACAAGTCTTTAAGGGAAAAGAAGTCTGGTACTGAGTGTTATACTTTAAGCCTGGGTTCTGTGCCAACCCGTTTTTAATCAGAGTAAACATTCTTTAAAGGCATGTTCCATTCATTCAGCAAACTTTGAGTACCTATTGTGTGCCTCTAAAACTAGAACCAACCTCAGCCCTCTTTTATTTCCAGAGATCCCTACAAAGAATACTGTTTCCTAACTCATTTCCTTTCATTCCGTTAACCCAAGCATGAAAGAATGGGAACTGTTAAGGTTTTGAAGATTGGTGAGAGATAGGAAAAATGGAGCAATTATGTTTCAATTTTATTTTTTAAAGACTTTATTTATTTGAGAGTGAGTGAAAGTGCATAAGTAGGGGGAGGGACAGAGAGAGAGGGATAAGGAGACTCCTCACTGAGCAGGGAAGCCCAGTGTGGGGCTCGATCCCAGGACCCTGGGATCATGACCTGAGCCAAAGGCAGACACTTAACCGATTGAGCCATCAAGGCACCCCTATGTTTCAAATTTAAAAAACTGATCTCTTCTGACATAAGTCTCCTTGACTTGCTTAATTTTCTCTTTGACCAATAGCTTCTGTATTGTCTTTCTGTCTCTTAGTCTGGGTGGCTCCTGACCCTTAGTAGAGCTATTGAGAAGTATTCCCAGATGTCTGCATACTGCTTTGACATTTTAAGGTCCAATTTACTGATAAGTGGTTATTGGATAGATTATTTTGGGAAATGGTGTTTGACTTCTTTACAGCAATTGGGTTTCCTAATCTAGCAGCAGTTGTACCTCTTTGAGAATGTGACTGTAGATCTCTTTGCCCAATCTTTTGAGTGACTTTGTGTATTCTCTCAGATGAAGGCTTGACTATCGACCTGAAGAATTTTAGGAAACCAGGAGAGAAGACCTTCACTCAACGTAGCCGGCTCTTTGTGGGCAATCTTCCTCCTGACATCACTGAGGAGGAGATGAGGAAACTATTTGAGAAATATGGGAAGGCAGGCGAAGTCTTCATTCATAAGGATAAGGGCTTTGGCTTTATCCGCTTGGTGAGCAACAATGGGCTTTTAGAGTATGTGCTCTGAAAGGTGGGGAAGCCGGGGAATGATGGATATGGAAAATTGGGCAGTGGAAATAATTCTCAAATGGTCTGTTTGTTAAATGTTTAATAGATATAGTTGGTAGAACAGGACAGAAGATACATGTTTTATTTTTATTTTTCCTCATAGGTTTTTGTTTTGTTTCAAGGGCAACATAGGTTTATTTGTCTAGGACACTGAGACTAAAATATGTTCTTTGGAACTTCTGTTTTAATTGGTAAATTTCAAACATACGGAGGTAGACACAATAGTATAATGAACCTATATATACTTCATGCCCAGCTTTAATAATTATCAACTCAATTTTATTTTATCTTAGTAATGATTAAGGTTTATATAATTTATTTCCCAAGTTCTTGCCTATGTATCATCTCACTTAAGACTTCTTGAAACTATGAAGGGACAGTTTTATTCATACCTATTTTTAAAAATTTTTTAAGTTGTGTTAAAATACACATAAGATTTATCCGTTTTTAAGTGTAGATCTTTTTCATAAAAACTAATTTGATTAGGAAACATGTTTAAGTATATGAGGGAGGAACTTTTCTAAGCATTCTCTACGTAAACAAGGAACATAATGTGTTAGCAAGTTCACTAGATACCGTGGTCAGAGCTAGTTTTCATTCCAGATCTACCATTAACTCAAGATTACATGGGCAGGTAATTTTTTCTGGGGTTCAAGGTTCCTCTTTAGTAATATGAGAAGGGGTTTCCATTAGGGTCTATGGTTCTAAAGAGGTCTCATGAAGGGAATACATGATTTTCGTTAAACTTGTATGTAGCTAGTGAAATTAAAATATTCTGGCTGCTATATTGTAATTATTGTAATAAAATTGTAATTTTATATTACATATATCACATGTATAAAAATTATAATAAAATATTCTGGCTGCTGGTCATTGTCCCAAAGATCTGTTACCACTTGGATGAATAACCTACGATACTGATGACCATATAAGTGGTATTAACTTCTAGAATTTCCAGTTGATTTATTGCAAGGATATCAGAGCAATTAACGATCTGAAAGAGTTATCTGAAACATGTAATTTCTATTCTTTCAGTACTATCAAGGTTTATTTGTGTGTTGTCAGGGTTTGGGGCAGGCGGACATTTTATATTGGGCTGTGCTACTTTTGACTCTTGATGCTGCACATGTGGTCTTTGTCAAACTCGAGTTATTCTAACTTGCCTCTGCTTTATAGGAAACACGAACCCTAGCGGAGATTGCCAAAGTAGAACTGGACAACATGCCACTCCGTGGAAAGCAGCTGCGTGTGCGCTTTGCCTGCCATAGTGCATCCCTTACAGTCCGAAACCTTCCTCAGTATGTTTCCAATGAACTGCTGGAGGAAGCCTTTTCGGTGTTTGGCCAGGTGGAAAGGGCTGTGGTCATCGTGGATGATCGAGGAAGGCCCTCAGGAAAAGGCATTGTTGAATTCTCAGGGAAGCCAGCTGCTCGGAAAGCTCTGGACAGGTGCAGTGAAGGCTCCTTCCTGCTAACCACGTAAGTGAAGGGGTGCTTTTAGAAATAGACCGTAGGTCATTACTTCCTTTGGTGGTGTGGGAAGGTAACCTCTAGGAACCATGTTTTTGTGTTCACTTAAAGACTTTGGATATTATAATTCAACTTTTTAGTAGGGTTTTCAGTGTAATCTTAAATTAGCAGAAATAGTATGAGGATTAAGAAATAAACCCTTCAGTCTTCTAGTAGGTTGTTTAATCAGTCTTAAATCTCCCCTTTGAAGTCTTAGAACTCTGAAAAGTTGTTTTGTGCATGCAGCATCTCTGTGTTTACTTGATGTCATTGTCTGGAGTTTTATAGATACTGGATATTTAAACTGCACTTAAGTATCCTATCTACTTACTTTGAACATCTTTAAAGCTGTATTCTGAGATTTAAAGCCTCATTCCATCCCGTCAACCCCAGATTCCACATAATGCCATTAAAAGAACTTGGTTACTTGGGGCTGGGTGTAAAGACTCCTTCAGAAATATGTTTAATTGTCCAGTCCTGATCCCTAACTACTTAACCATGCCAGTGGTAGGTATAGAGAGGAAGCCTGCTGTAGGGTATAATTTGATTGACGCTGAGCTGCTTTCTCCCAGATTTCCCCGGCCTGTGACTGTGGAGCCCATGGACCAGTTGGATGATGAAGAGGGACTTCCAGAGAAGCTGGTTATAAAGAACCAGCAATTTCACAAGTATGTGGTTCTAATAGATTCCCTTTTAGGTGCTTGTCTATTCTTAAGGAAGCTTGTAAAGGGATGTGTCAAAGAGGCAGGTCTTTCCTATAGCTCTTCTTTGGCCACCATAGTCTTGGCCCTCAGGAAGAATGCAGTGCTTAGGTGGGGGGGAATCTTGGACATAGTTTTAATAACCCAGGAACCTTGTCTACAGGGAGCGAGAGCAGCCACCCAGATTTGCACAGCCTGGCTCCTTTGAGTATGAGTATGCCATGCGCTGGAAGGCACTCATTGAGATGGAGAAGCAGCAGCAGGACCAAGTGGATCGCAACATCAAGGAGGCTCGTGAGAAGCTGGAGATGGAGATGGAGGCTGCTCGCCATGAGCACCAGGTGATGCTGATGAGACAGGGTGAGTATGGTCGTACAGGTCTTCAATCTAGAATGAGAACAAGATGGCTTTCTTCAGGAATGTTTTATATCAGTTGGTAGAGAAAGGCCTAAATCTCTGCTGTTATTCTCTGAAATATTTTGTTGATCTCGGTAGGCAGATGAGCTTGGAGATGTGACAGAGAATGTTGGATTCTGTGGAGAAGGACATAATAGGTGTGACTTCATTTTTGGAATCTGGATAGCTCAGATGGCCATGCGGGGATTATATATCCCCTTTGCTTTCTGGATCTTTCTTTATGGAAAATTATTAGGCCTATATGAGGAGAATGAAGAATGCTCTGGATTGGTCTGTTGTTTTCCTAGACTTGATGAGGCGCCAGGAAGAACTTCGGAGGATGGAGGAGCTGCACAACCAAGAAGTGCAAAAACGAAAGCAGCTGGAGCTCAGGTGACTAGCTCTGAACCCTCTCCTCTGACAGCTGTGACGTAATGTCTCATTCCCTTTTCCTGTTGCCCGGTTGCCTCATGCATTTGTCAATATCGCGTGAAGGCTTCTCATGTTCTCCCTTCGGATGGGAAATATTTCAGAGGCCCGTGATTCTAGGAGTTACCCAGAGCCGCACTAAAGGGAACACAGCTGAGTGCTGCTGTCAGGAGGTTCTTTTCTAGAAGGAGGAATTTTCCCCTGAAGGACACCTTTGGCTTGCTTTAGGGCTGGACACATTTAGCAGTGAGTTTCTTGGAAAGCTCTGATAGCTTTCAGTAGGCTCTTGATCTCCCCTGTTAAGATAATCGGCTCAAGTTCTGAAATGTCTCTGCTAAATACTTTGGTCACTCTCTGTAGGCAGGAGGAGGAGCGTAGGCGCCGTGAGGAAGAGATGCGACGGCAACAGGAAGAAATGATGCGGCGACAGCAGGAAGGATTCAAGGGAACATTCCCTGATGCGGTATATCTCCCATGTGCCCATGATGTACCAGGCCAGTCATGATACGACAAACCCACCATAAGTTGTCCACTAGGACTATAAAACATACCAGTTTTGACCAGTTATGACCAGTTTTTGTATTCTGTGAAACTCATTTTAGAAAGAAGAATTCATAGGAAGGAAAGGTAAGGTGTGAAGGGGAGTTCTTGCTTCACAGGCAACTTAGGATGGAGAGCTAGGGCCAGTGTTACACTGTTTAGACTCATTGATTACATGACATATCCAGTCCTATAGCAGCCTAAACTAGTTCTCTGATGTCCTTGGCGTTACTGTGCAGACTGAGGTCCTTGAAGTCCTTGAAGTTGTCAGCTATCTCTCCCCTTGCCTTTTATCTCTTCTGTTCTAGGAGACGCTGACTTGTGTCCTTGCAATTCTAACCTTGATCTCACCTGCACAACTAGCAAGGAGTTGTTGGTTTTCCTCAGCTTGGCCTCAGTGTACTTGGAATGTGTTACCACTCTGTTTGCTTCCCTTAGAGTGTGGTCCTCAATGTATTGTGAATGGTAGAATGCAGTACTGTCTTGGACTGTCTTGAGTATTTCATATTTTTCAGAGAGAACAGGAGATACGGATGGGCCAGATGGCTATGGGAGGTAAGGACTTAGGAGGTTAATGGCTCCGATTTCCTTTTTTGTATGATTTCTGGTGAACTCAGTGGCTTCCCAGACATAGTCTAGATTTAAGGGGGCTGACATTTCTCTCAGGGAGCATCGTTTTGGGGGGTGGGTAACACATCCTTAGCTCAGAGGTCTTGTTGAATTGTTTTCTCTTACACAGAAAGACTGACAGTGTCTGTCTCCTGTACTGATCACACACTGTTCTGCTTTAGGTGCTATGGGAATAAACAACAGAGGCGCCATGCCCCCTGCTCCAGTGCCAGCTGGTACCCCAGCTCCTCCAGGACCTGCCACTATGATGCCAGATGGAACCTTGGGATTGGTAATACACTGCAGAGCCTTACAGTAATTCTAAATGGTGATAGGAGAAAAGACTTTGATTTCAGTCCCTGTGCCTGCCTAATTTTACTACAGATAATCAGGTTTTAGGGTCACTGGTTTCCATTAAATGTAACCTCAAGGTCTTGATTTTTTGAATTTTGAACAAACTCAGTCTCTATAATTTGTCTAGGAGTTAAGTAAATGCCTTTGACTGGCTTGTCTGACTGTGAGGTGCTATCCTGGGTTAATGGGGGTAACAGGTTTCGCTTAGTTGTTACTGTTTTGGAGGGAAGGCAACTGAAAGTTAGGTATTAATCACATAAAATAGATTAGGAACCCAAAAGGCTTTATGGCTCATACTGAGTTCTAGTTCTAGTGTCAAAATTTTAAAACTGGGTGGGCATAAGATTGCTGAAGAGTAATGGCTTGTCCTTGTCCATATACTTAGTTCAAGAAAAGGGAGTTAAGTAGAACTTACTTAGTCTGGGAATTTGCTGTGTAATATTGCTTAGTCAATAGGAATTGGGATAAAAAGAAAGGTAGCCTGGTTGGGTGGGTCTATAATTCAAACAGCCTTCTTTTCGGGGATGTCCGCTAAGTTCTAAACAGTTGTAGTCACCCCTAGCACATAAAGAGCTTTGAATAGTCAGGGTGGGAATGGCCCCCCTGGGAAGGATTACAAATGGGTGGGAAGCTTGGGACATAGGTTCTATTGTAACTTTTCTCTCTTCTCTTCCAAGACCCCACCAACAACTGAACGCTTTGGCCAAGCTGCTACAATGGAAGGAATTGGGGCAATTGGTGGAACCCCTCCTGCATTCAACCGTGCAGCTCCTGGAGCTGAATTTGCTCCAAACAAACGTCGCCGATACTAATAAAAATTTCAATGTCTAGTTTCTCAAAAACCCTTTAAAGAAGGACCCTTTTTGGACTAGCCAGAATTCTGCCCTGGAAAAGTGTTACGGATTCCTCCCAATAGTTAGGTCTTCCTTGCCTGTACTACTCTGAGGGAGTTTGCTGGAGGCTGAGGGCAAGGGAGGGGCGATATTTAACAAATCAGTTCAGTGTGGTATATCGTTTAACTAATCGATTCTGTGTGGTGCATTCCTGAAGTCTCTCGTGATTGTTGAGGGCCTGGGGTGGGGGGGGAACCATGGCAAAATGGATCCAGTTAGAGCCCCCATTAATCTTGATCATTCCATTCTTTGTCCATCCTGTTCTATTTGGTTTCTCATTATACCCTTCAACCCCAGAGACACTGCCACATACACCACAAAAACAAATCCCCCAATGACCTTAGCCCCATTGTTCCATTCATTCACAGGTGGGAATTCAGGCAAATGTCCACAGAGGTCACAGACAACATACATACGGTTCTGTTATATCCCATATATTACCCCTTCATGTCCTAAGGAAGACATTTTCTCTTAGAGATTTTCATTTTAGTGTATCTTTAAAAAAATCTTGTGTTAAGTTGCCTCCATCTTTTTTCTTGGGTTTGGACAACCCAGGAATGGCCCTTTTGTGTCTATGATGTTGCTGTTCACAGCTTTTCTTGATAGGCCTAGTACAATCTTGGGAACAGGGTTGCTGTATGCTGAAGGTCGGACAGTAGCTCTTAGCCTTGCCTATCTTAGGTAGTTATGCTGTGCATTTTTTTTTTATTGGTGTACCATGTTTGATTTGTCCCTGATATCTTTGGAGTTTTTCTGAGAAATGGAGCAGTAATACAGCATCAACTTATTAAAATACGTTTTAAGCCTTTTAAATTTCTGTGCTATTTTTGAAAGGGAATGGAGGGAGGGGAGTTCTGTCCCGAGATAATCATAGGTTCCATGAGGATAATCCTTTATCACCTTTTGCTCAAAAGTATGTATATCCATTTGGGCAAACTTGGGAGGTTGGATGCATACTATGGCTTATGTGGTTGACAAAGATTGGTGCTATTGGTATACAGAAGCAATCAGGATGAGCAGAAAGCTGCTGCTTGAAAGAGGAAGAAAATGAGCTGGAAGAACTGGGATACCTTCATTGAGCTGGGAGGGGTCTCGGAATTGGGATTCATTTCTGAGCAGCTGCTGGTATGTCAGAGGCTTGGAATTGGCCTGGTAAATCTAAAAGTGTCTCAGCAGTGATTAGCTGACCTCACCCAAGTTCCAGGTCCTAGTCTGCCTGATCCTTTTTTCTTGAGCCCCAGAGCTAAAATGCTCCTGAGCGTGCTCCTATTGGTTGAGAAGACCAACTAAAGTTCCCTTGCCCATGTTAGGAGGTGTACGCCTCCTGAACTAAAGATAGAAACAGCTGGCCCTTGCAGGCAGCTAAAAGCCTCCAGACTAAGAGGTGTTCCCCACTCGGCAGCCAGACTCCTTGAGATACCCTTTCAGTAATTCTACCAACGGCCTCCATGTCTCTACTCTGCCGTAACAAAGGCTGTGGGCAGCACTTTGACCCCAATGCCAACCTTCCTGGTGAGTAATTCTGACTTTGCCAGGGGGCTCTTAATTGCTGGGGGAGTGGTCAGCTGTGGGCAGAATGTTAAAGGAGCAGAGAAATACAGTGTATCTGCCCTACTTTTAATTGGGGGGTCTTCAGTTTTATTTTTTATTCTAAAGAAAAATCATGAGCATATAAATCTGGGGAAGAAGTAAGAGTAGTGATATTTGGTATAGTTGCCTTTCCTTGATCCTTCTGCTGGTATCCACAGATTCCTGTTGCCATCACCCTGGGGTCCCAATCTTCCACGATGCACTTAAGGTGAGGAGTAGGCAAGAAGGGATAGCAAGACCATTTCCCAAAGGAAATATACCCAGGAATCTAAGCTGAGCTGGGTCTTTTGTTACCAGGGTTGGTCCTGCTGCCGGAAGCGAACTGTAGATTTCTCTGAATTCTTAAACATCAAGGTAAATTATTTATTTCCTTGGATTCTGTCCCTAATAGAAGGATTCTATCCCTAATCCTTCTTTCCTTATCTATACTAGGGCTGTACTGTGGGACCACACTGTGCTGAGAAGCTCCCTGAGGCCCCTCAACCTGAGGTGCCTGCCACAAGCAGTTCACTTCAGGAGCAAAAACCTCTGAATACGATTCCAAAGTCAGCAGAGACTTTGCGTCGGGAGAGGCCCAAGTAAAGAGGAGAAAGTCCCTGGGTTTTTCCTACATTCATGGAGTTTCCTAGAAGTGATTAATGGGTCACTGGGGCTTGGGGACTAGGGATATGAGATGGGGCAAGTGTCAGGGTTTTGTGTATATTTTATACCTTGGGGGAAATTTGTATCCAGAAATAATGTCTTTGCTTTAAGGTTGGTGTGGGGGTGATGGGATAGGTGTTTAGAATCAATAGAGTAGATAGCTCCTCATAAATACATACTTAGTTATAATACAAGAGAGATTGTTGAGGATGACCTGACTTTTTTTTCATTATGGAAAACGTTAAAATGAGTTTTAGGTCAAGAAAAAGATGCAGTATTGGCAGCCAAGAGGCCGTAGAGAATAAACTAATTTTGTGGAAGTAGCATGAAGAACAGAAGAAAGTCATGTTAGGTCCACAATTAGAAGAGGATGAGGATATGATGGGAGTTCTGCAGAGCAATGTTAGATTGAGAGCAACTGAGTAGATGGGCAGAAAAGCTCTAGGGATTTCCCCAGGGTTCAGGGACTTGGGATGTCCACAAAGAAGGTTATTGGCAATGGAGTTGCTACTCAACTTTTCCAACCCTGCCACCACTTTCACCAGATCTCTTTGACACCATTACCACTGGTGGGAGTGTTGGAGCTGATGATCATGGTTATTGGGTCAGAACTAAATCACCCCACCCATACCCCCCAGGTCAGAGTTTCCTCCAAAGCTGCTTCCACTAAATATATCCCAAGCCCTGGAAATGGCATTGGAACAGAAGGAATTGGACCAGGAACCTGGAACAGGTAAGTGGGTCCTCAGTAGGACAGGCTTTGCAGACTGGAATTTAGTGCAAGTGGCAATTAGGTGGAGGGAATAGATAGGTTCCTGACTCTGTTTCCTTTGCCTAGGACTTGACAGTAGTCTGATCCGGACTGGTTCCAGCTGCCAGAATCCAGGATGTGATGCTGTGAGTGAGAGCTTATAGGGGGTACAATCATGTAGCTGAGAGATACTATACCTGGGATGACAGATATGAGGGTGTGTGGGGTATACTTTAGAATGACCTGATTCTTCTGATTCTTCTTTACCCATCTTAGATTTACCAAAGCCCTGAGAGTGATGCTACTCCATGTACCTACCACCCAGGAGCACCTCGATTCCATGAGGGGTGAGAGAGGGGACTGGGTATGGTCTATAAGACCAGTTTCTCCCACTGTTGATAAGGGGGGCATGGGGGCTCATGGGGAGGGGAAAAGAGATTCAGTTGAATTATCTTCCTACCTCAGGATGAAGTCTTGGAGCTGTTGTGGTATCCAGACCCTGGATTTTGGGGCATTCCTGGCACAGCCAGGATGCAGAGTTGGTAGGCATGACTGGGGGAAGCAGGTAAGCCCCAGCTTTCCCAAACTTTTGATTAGAACCCAATTTCAGAAATAATTTCCCCTCCTTGTACCTCATGGCCAAGCTCTCTAACTCCTCCCTTTTGTACAAACCAAGTAAGATTCTGTTCCTTATCCTCAGCAGCCTGAAGGCTTTGCAATATGAAGTAGTATTAATCTTTTCTGAGATTCTGTGTCTCTTTAGACACACCTGAGAACTTTCCTTGGGTTAAGCGTTCGTTCTTACCACACACATTTCACATCTTCTCTTTAGCTGCCAGCATCTTGCCGTCATGATTGGCATCAGACAGAGTCCTTAGTAGTGGTGACTGTATATGGCCAGATTCCACTTCCTGCGTTCAACTGGGTGAAGGCCAGTCAAACGGAGGTGAGGAGTTGTCTGATCCTGGATGGGAGGCTGGTGAATTGGGTGATACTACAGTTTTACAGGCAGAGTTGCTGTATGCAGCGAACATGTGGGCTCCATAGTCCCCTGAGAGGAGGGTAGAGCTAGTAGGTCAGGGCTATCTGGCTGACCTGTGGATATAGGGCTCACACCTCTGGGCTGGTTCTCTTGTAATAACTTGTTCTTACCTTCTGGGATTGTTACTACCCCTGTAATTCTTTCCTCTCAGCTTCATGTCCACATTGTCTTTGATGGTAACCGTGTGTTCCAGGCACAGATGAAGCTCTGGGGGGTAAGTGAAGATAAGGGACACAGGAGGGGGAGGAACATGGGGTGAAAGGAAGGGCCAGACTGGAATGAATAGCGGGTCTCTTGAGGGAAGGAACTCTAGTGGGAAAGTAGAGGTTTTCTCTTCGTTTGCTTAGTCTTTCTCTCCCTTTCTCTCCCCTTTTTCTCTCCCCTCCTTCTTCTCTTCCTCCTTTCCTCCTTCTCTCTTTCTTATTATCTCATTTTATTCCTCCCCATCTTGTTTTGCCCACCTTACATTTGTTTATTTTTCTTTGTCATTAATTACTACCCCACCCTCACCCCAATCCTTTTGATTTCCTCATTTTCTTCTTCTTCTGTGTTCCTCTATCTTTTCCTCCTCCTCAGGTCATAAACGTGGAGCAGAGCTCTGTCTCCTTGATGCCATCTCGGGTTGAAATCTCCTTGGTCAAGGCTGACCCAGGATCCTGGGCCCAGCTGGAGCACCCCGATGCACTAGCTGAGAAGGCTAAGGCAGGGGTTGGGTTAGAGATGGATGAGGAAGAATCTGAGGATTCAGATGATGATCTGAGCTGGACAGAGGAGGAGGAAGAGGAGGAAGCAATGGGGGAATAGTGACACCAGTCAAGTATCTAGATAAGACCTCAGTGATTCCCTTAGAATCTCAGAGACCAGGATATGGTTGGCCATGTGGTGTCATTGAGCAACAGCAGGCTGAAGGAGGGGAGAACAAAAGTGTCCAAACCATGCTGTTTTTTCCCTTAAATAAATCTTGTATTCTGCAGTTTTACATAGTGTCGTTCTCTCACCTCACTAAGATGGTATTCATTCCTCCCAACTTCTGTGTGTCTTTAACACACGTGTGAAAACAAGCACATGTACATTCAATCTGTTCTTTATAATCACCAGGTAATCTACTGAATACTTATTGTGTGCCCAGTTGTGTATTAGGTGGTTTAGAGCTATCTTTTTTTTTTTAATATTCAGTAAGAACCATAACACTCTTTTTTTTTTTTTTTTACTTTTTTAAAATTTATTTTTTTTTCCAGTTTAGAGCTATCTGTCTGAGAAACAAAAGACTTATTTGTTCCCCTCAGGAAAATTATAGTCTGGCTGACAGACTAATCCACATGAAATAATAATAAACATTATCAGGTGTTTTAACTGAGTGTTAAATTGTGCAGTACAGTTATTAAGACCTATAGTTGTTGAGAGAGAGTGGAGCGATTAATGTAGACTATAATAGAAAGGGAAAGCTCCATGGAAGAATGTTTTTTAACAGCTATGTTGGGATACAATTCACATACCATACAATTCACTCATTTAAAGTGTAAAATTCAGTGATTTTTTTTAGTATACTCAGAGTTGTGCAACCACTCTCAATTTTCATCACTCCAACAAGAAACCCTGTACCCGTTAGTGTACCCAGCCACTATCAGTATTCCCCCAAAATCATAGCTGTGGGCAACCACTAATCTACTTTCTGACTCTATGGATTTTCCTATAATGGATATTTCATATGATTGGAATCATATAATACGTGGGCTTTTGTAAGAGGCTTCTTTCACTTAGCATAATCTTTTCACAGTTCCTCCATGTTGTAACATGTATCATTACCTTATTCCTTTTATGGCTGAATAATATTCCATTGTGTGGCTATACTACATTATATTTATTTCGTCAACTGAGGTACATTTGGGTTGTTTCCCTTATTCTGAATAATGCTCCTATGAACATTTATATACAAATTTTTATGTGGACTTTTGTTTTCACTTCTCCTGGATATATACCTAGATGTATAATTTCTGGGTCAAATGGTAACTTTAACCTCTTAAGAAACTACCAGACTGTTTTCCAAAGGGGCTGTACCATTTTACATTCCCATCGGCAGTGTAAGGGTTCCAGTTTCTCCACATCTTCAATAACACTTGTTATTTGTTCTTTTTTAAATGGGTGTGAAGTGGAATTTCATTATGGTTTTAACTGCATTTCCCCAATGCTAATGATGTTGAGCATCTTTTCATGTGCTTATTGGCCATTTGTGTTCTTATTTGGAGAAATGTCTATTCAAGTCCTTTGCCCATTTGTTAACCTACGTTGTCTTTTATTGCGTTGTAAGAATTTTTTTAATATATTCTGGAGACAAATCTCTTGTTAGATATATGACTTGGAAATATTTTCTCCCATTCTTTGTTTTGTCTTTCTACTTCCTTGATGGTGTCCTTTGGTACACAAACATCTTTAACCTCTATGAAGTCTAATTTATCTTTTTTTGGTTGCTTATATTTTTGATAACCAAAACATTGCTTAATTCGAGGTCATAAAGAGGATTCGCTCCTATGTTTTTGAAGGGTTTTATAGTTTTACATTTAGGTCTTTGATCCATTTTGAGTTATTTTTTGTATATGGCATGAGGTAGGGACCCAACTTTATGTTTTTGCATGTGGATATCTAGTTGTCCCAGCATCATTTGTTGAGAAGGCTATTCTGTTCCCACTGGGTGTTTTGGCACCCTAGTTGAAAATCAATTGACCAAAAATGTAAGGGGTAAGAAATAAGTTTTGAATGGAAATTTTTAGAAATGAGAAATTTTGATGGGTATGGAAGAGTGGGGAGAGCCAAGCTGAGGCTGGAAGGTGTTTTGTTTTACTTTTTGTGTTTTATTTTAAATTCCTGAAGTAACACTCAGGAATCACTCAATGTAAAATACTCAGCGCAGAAGTATGTAAAGTAAAAAGTAAATGTTACTCTTTTTTTAAAAAATTTTATTCATTTATTTGAGAGAGAGAGAGAGATCACAAGTAGGCAGGGAGGCAGGCAGAGAGAGGGGGAAGCAGGCTCCCCGCTGAGCAGAGAGCCCGATGCAGGGCTCCATCCCAGGATCCCGAGATCATGACCTGGGTGGAAGGCAGAGGCTTAACCCACTGAGCCACCCAGGTGCCCCAAATGTTACTCTTTAGACTCCTTCCAAGTTTAGTCCCTTTGCTGTTTGTAACCACTGCTAACATATCAGAGGATGTGTTTAAGGGAGGGAACAAAAAAGTTAGTTGCGTTAAGCTGGATTGGGAGGAGGCTAAAATTCTAGATTAAGGATTTTGAACATGATTTAAAAGAGAGTTAGAGTTAAACTCTATCTCTGAAACTCATAGCACACTATATTGAACTTAAATAAAATAAAATTTTAAAAAGAGAAAGGCAGTATAGGCCTTTTAAAAATGTAGATTCTTTTTTAAAAGATTTTTTATTTATTTGAGAAAGAGAGAGTGTGAGCAATAGCATAAGCAGTGGGGAGGGACAGAGAAAAAGGAAGAAACAGATGCCCTGCTGAGCAGGGAGCCCAATGCAGGGCTCCATCCCAGGACCCTGGGATCATGACCTGAGCTTAAGGCAGTTGCTTAAATAAGCCACCCAGGTGCCTCATTAAAATGTAGATTCGGGCACCTGGGTGGCTCAGTGGGTTAAGCCTCTGTCTTGGACTCCGGTCATGATCTCAGGTCCTGGGATCGAGCCCTGCATCGGGCTCTCTGCTCAGTGGTGAGCCTGCTTCCCCCTCTCTCTCTGCCTGCCTCTCTGCCTACTTGTGATCACTGTCTGTCAAATAAAGAAAATCTTTAAAATAAATAAATAAATAAAATGTGGATTCTTAATTAGAGGAGTGATAATCTCTTGAGTCTCCCTTGAGTCAGATTTACTCCCTCAACAGGGTGGCCAGGAATCTGGGAGATTCAAACTCTAAGAAACTTCACACTACGAAGTTTCACCAAGCCTCAAAATGATCTCAAATTCTTTTCATAGCACCCTTTTCTCTCAGTTCAGATTCAAGGAACATAACGTCTCATTGGGAGCTAGAAGTAAAATGGAGGTGGGAGAATGGACATGGGTAGCAAAGGAAAGGGGTCACAGGATAGCATGGTTGAGAATTTGGAGATTGAGGCAAGATTAGGGGATATTGGAGAATGCATCCAAGGAATGCATCTCTATCTCACAGAGAAGTTTGATCAGAATTAAAGGGGCTTCCTGGACTTTCAGGATATTCAGCATTTCTGGCTCATTTCTCTGCTCTCATTCTACAGATTTAAAGTGCAAATAAATTTTCCCCTTTGACCTGAACCTTTCAGGTTCTTTCAAACCCTGGCAGTAGTTTACTTTTAATGTCATTTTTCTACAGGTGAGTTGACATCAATAGGGGCTTAGATGGACATTTTAAAAATTTAGAGCTGTAGAATGTGTATAGAAAAGTGCAGAAAGTGCACTGATCTTAAATGTACAACTTTTTTCTATCTTATCAAAATCAGGGGACCAGCAACTACCCAGAATTCCTGGAGAGGATGAAGGTGAAGAATCAGAAAGTTCAAGTAACCCTTGTTGTATATAAACCTGATCTATAAAATTTCAAGTTTACAGAATTAATAAAGTAGCATACTTATTTTACACAGTCCAAAGCCTAAAATGTAAGAAAGTTTCAAACAGGTACATAACATTAACAATAATAACAACAACAATAACCATAGCTACTGTTTCTCATACAAACTAACCTGTCAGGCACTATGCTAAGTGCTTTGCATGCATTATCTCATTTACTTCCCTACTTCCTATCATCACATGTACATATCGGCTCACATTGGCGCAAATCCTCTCCTTACTTCCTTTACACTTCTCATGTCTTCCCATTGTGCTTTGTATCCTGTTCCCTCACACCTTCCCAGAAACTTTACACTATTAATTATCCTTTCTCTCTCCTGTTTATTCAACCTTTCCTTCTCATTGGATATTTTCATTGACCTTTAAACATGCTCAAGTCTCCGATTTTACAAAAACAATTTCACTAGACTACATAACCCTTTCCAACTGCTACTTAACTCCTTTCTATCCTTTATAAGTGAACTTTTTTAAAAAAAAGATTTTATTTATTTATTTGACAGAGATCACAAGTAGGCAGAGAGGCAGGAAGAGGGGGTGGGGGAGCAGGCTCCCCACTGAGCAGAGAGCCTGATGCAGGGCTCCATCCCAAGACCCTGAGATTATGACCTGAGCGGAAGGCAGAGGCTTAACCCACTGAGCCCCCCAGGCGCCCCCGAACTTCTTGAAATAACTATTCATTTTTTATTTCCACCTTCCTATTCCCTTCAAAACACACTTTAATCTGACTTCCAACCCACTCAATCTGTGATGATGAGGTCACTTTGGGCCATCAAGTCACTAAATCCCGTGGATACTTTTTGGTCCTTGTCTTACTTGATCTCACAAGCAAAAACTGACACTCATAATGGTTTCTTCCTTGAAATACATTCAATACATTGGCTTCTATGACCCACGGCTCCTCTTGGTTGTCCTCCTACTTATCTGGCCACTCCTTTCAGTCTCCTTTGCAGGCTCTTCTTTTTCTTTTCTTTTTTTTTTAAATATTTTATTTATTTATTTGACAGAGATAGATCACAAGTAGGCAGAGAGCCAGGCAGAGAGAGAGAGAGGGAGAAGCAGGGTCCCTGCTGAGCAGAGAGGCAGGCTCTTCTTTTTCTACCTGGCCATCAAATGATGAAGTTCCTCAGGACTTAGACCTAGTTTGCTCTCTTCCTATATATAACTCTTCTAGACATTCTCAGTTATGCCCGTGACTTCAAATACCACCCACATCCAGATGACTCACACATGTTTATCTCTAGGTCATAGCTTTCCTTTGAGGTCCAGATTTGTATATTACAGTAATAATAGCTAACACATATATAGAACAGTGTTTGGCATATATAGTAAGTACTATATAAGTGTTTGCTATTAATAGTACTACTATTACTCTTCTTTCTCATCACCAAAAGCTTTCACTTCAGACTATTAGGTTAGGGTGTTTTTTTCTCTTAGGAGGGACACATCTTCAATATCCTGTTTATAATGTTTCAATAATAAAATGGGATTTTCTTGACACTCAGGTTTTGCTAGTCCACAAAGTGATAACATGTTTTGTTGTTGTTGTTGTTTTAGTGATAACATGTTTAACATACCATTCATTGCCTTAGCTCTAGGATTAAGGGAGATTGTATTCACCTGCTGAAGGAATAAAGCATCATGTATAGAATGCCACTGTGCTAACCACTTCCACCCACATTATTTTACTTAATTCTCACACCTGCTCTGTGAGGTAGGTATTATTGTCCCAGGTTTTTATAGATGAGGAAACCAAGACTCAGGGCAGGAAATAGCTTGCTTGAAGTAACATAGCTACTGATTAAAACTCATTCATTGCTGAGAGCTGTCCTAGAGCCATCTGAGAATATCCGAATCCTAAGGACCCAACTGGAGTCTTAGAAGAGGGGTCTTAGATGCCAAGCATAACACCAAGCCACTCTAGTCTAGCAGAGTCCCTTTGACAAGCCTATCTAGGCAACAACAAAGCACTTGGTGGATCAGTGATACCTCACATTGATATAACACCTTTCCAAACAACTTTTACACCAGATTCAGAGTTACTATTTCTGGGATCCTTGCCTCCACTGTCCGCTTTCTCCCTTTCTGCTTCTCAAATCCCAGAACACTTGCTACAGGGAGAACTGAGCAGACCAATATAAATTCTTGCTGTCCAATTTCACCTTGGCCCTTGCAGCTGCTCAGCAACTCTTTTATTTGTCTCATACGTTCCCTGGCACTGTCCCCGCAGAGGCTCTTGACAGATAGATTTTCCTCTTCTCAAATTCCAGCTCCTCCTGTTCCACTCCTTCAGACTAATACACACACTTTCTTGAGATGCTTGACAATTCAATAACATTATTTTAAAGGTTTTTTTCCTGTAGAGAATTTAAAGCATATACAAAAGTAGACAGAATAGCATAACAAACCCCATTTGCCACACACTCAGCTTCAACTAGTATCAATTCTCACATACTTTTTTCATCTGATTTCCTCCTTTCCACATTATTTTGGAGCATATCCCAGACATGATATCATTCCATACTTTAATATTTTAGCACGTATCTTTAAGAGGTAAGGATTCTTTTTTAAGAAAAATCATAGTTGTAATACCATTAGCACACAGGGCGCCTGGGTGGCTCTGTGGGTTGAGCCTCTGCCTTCGGCTTGGGTCATGATCTCAGGGTCCTGGGATTGAGCCCCGCATCGGGCTCTCTGCTCAGCGGGGAGCCTGCTTCCTCCTCTCTCTGCCTGCCTCTCTGCCTACTTGTGATCTCGCTTTGTCAAGTAAATGAATAAAATCTTCGAAAAAAAATACCATTCACACACAAAAACAAGCAATATTCCCTTTAATATCATTAAATGCCAATCAGTATTTAAATTTCCAGTAGTTTCATAAATGTCAAAAGAATTTTTTACACCTTTTTTTTGAATCAGTATCAAAATAAAGCCTACACATTTTGATTGGTGGATATGTATTGTATGTCACTTTTATCTATCTTTTTAAATTAAGCTCTATGCCCACTGTGGGGCTTGAACTCATGATCAAGTCATATGCTCCACCCACTGAGCCAGCCAGCCACCCCATATATCACTTAAAAACTAAAGATTCCCTCTTATTCCTTTTTTTCTTACAGCTTTTTATTGAGGAAATCAGATTATTTTCAGTAGTTTCACACAGTCTGGGTTTTGCTGATTGCATCTCTGCTGTATAGTTTTAAATGTTTCCTTGACCTCTGTTATGTATGTTGGTAAAATCAGTGTCTGTACCATGCATCCTCTATATCCGTTGTCCTGTTTTCAGTGGGATGGAGAAATTGTCCATGTGCCCAAAGAAGTGGAAGGTGTCTGGCTTGGCAAGTGACTCAGGAAAGAGCGGAAAGAGCTAGGACTCTTTAGCAGTACTGAAACAGATGGTTGGGGTCAGAGCTCAATAAATAGTAACAGAGGTCCAGGCAAGATAGGATGGGTGAGGGGCTGTGCAGTGTCAGATTTCTACTCTGCTGGTATGTTGAGCAGGGCAGGCAAGGAAGTGGGGATCAGGCTGAAGTCAGCGCTGGAAAAGAAGATGGAGTCCTTGAGGCGGCGGTTGGGATTATTTCTCCAGGGATTACTCTACTTGCTATACCCTGTTTTCTAAATATATCTTATCCATTCATTCCCCGCTCTGTGCCTTTGCCCAGGATGTTTCCTCTGCTTGGAATATCATCTCCTTTGTCTCCATTTATCCAAATCCTATTTCTCTTTAATGGCCAGTGCAAGCTCTTTGTTTTCCATACTTTTGCTTGTGGAATCATAAAATATCTCTAAAAGGATAAATAAGAATATTGGTTGCTTGGTGTACCTGGGTGGGTCAGTTGGTTAGGCATCTGACTCTTGGTTTCGGCTCAGGTTGTGATCTCAGGGTCACAGGGATTGAACACTGTGTCAGGCTCTGTACTCCGCACGCAGTCTCTTGAGTTTCTCTCTCTAAAAAAATAAAACCTAAAGAAAAAAAAATACAGATTGCTTTTCCAGGAAGGGATATCCAGAGAACAGGGCTGGAAGGGAGAAAGATATTACCGATTTGTTGCAGGAGGGACAGTTAATTTGATGAAAATGTCTGCTATGAATTTGGTAGAAGTAGAAGCAGGGAGATTGAGTAGAATGAGGAGGGTCTGGAACAGCCTCTGCGGGGACAGTGCCAGGGAACGTATGAGACAAATAAAGGAGTTGCTGAGCAGCTACAAGGGCCATTTTGAAATTGGATAGCATGAATTTATGTTGGTCTGCTCTGCTCTCCTGTAGCAAGTGTTCTAGGATTTGGGGAGCAGAAAGGAAGAAAGAGGACAGTGGAAGCACGGATCCAAAAGACCATAACACTGAATCTGGTATAACTGGGAAATAATAACTGATCTGGATAAATTGAGAGGTAAAGTACCTAAGGGTTCCACTGAGATTAGAGTTGAAGAGATCAGAGACATAGAAGTTGTTTGGAGAAGTGTTACATCAATGTGTGATATGAGTGATTAACCAAGGGCTTCATTGGTTCCCAGATAGGCTTGGCAAAGGGACTCTTCTAGGACTCCAGGGTCCTTAGGTTTTGGATATTCTCAAATGGCTCTAGAATAGCCCTTAGCAATGACTGGGGTTTTAGGGAGGAATTCATCATTGAACTTGGAGCTTCTGCAAGAGGCATGATGGGAGGAGTAGCAAAAAATTAAACTATTCTTTATTGAGCCTTTACTGTGATCTAAGCACTGTAATAAATCTGTCTATTCTGTTATCTTTTTCTATCTCTATATAATATATACATGTATCTCAAATGAGAATATATATTTAATTCTCAGAACAGTGTATTAAAAGCATTATTATTATTATAATTTCTTAAAGATTTTATTTATTTGGGAGAGAGAGACAGAGATAGAGCACAACCTGAGGGGAGAGAGAGAAGCAGGCTCCCTGCTCAGCAAGGCCTTGGGATCATGGCCTGAGCCAAAGATAGACGCTTAACTGACTGAGCCACCCAGGTGCCCTTATTATCATTTTTATAAAACACGAAGAAATTGAGCTTCAGGGGGGTTACATAATTTTCCCCAGGTCAAGCAGCTATCAGGTATCAGAGCCTGGGACACAAATCTAGGTCTTGACTACAAAGCCCATGTTCTTTGGTGTTCCAGCAGTACTTTCCAACAAACACCTCCCTCCACTAAATGAATCCTATTTTGCCAGTGACCTCTGTAATTGTGGATCCATTGTCACCAAAAATAGTTATACACCAAACTGAAAACTTTTGATGAGTAAGGATTTAATTGAGTAGGATGGAAGAGATAGTTGAAGGCAGTGAAACTAATTGAAGATAATTGGCAGTGGTCCAGGGGAGAAAGTTAAGGCTGCAGACTAAGTGGGCATGGTAGTCAAAATGGAGGAAGGAGTCATAGATGTAAGAGGTATGTCTTAATTCAAGCTGCTGTGACAAAGTATCATAGACTGGGTATTTTATAAACAACAGAAATTTACTTCTCCACAGTTGAGTTCTGATGAGGGCCCTCTACCAGGTAGAGAGCAGAGAAAGGAAGCAAGCTCTCTCATGACTCTTAAAAGGGTACTAATCTTATTTATGTCCTCATCTAATCCTAATTACCTCCCAAAGGCCCTACCTCCCAATACCATCATATTGAGGGATAGGGTTTCAATATATGAATTGTAAGGGGACATAATCAGTCTGTAACAAGATAGTCCCCAGGTAAGAATGAAAGTAATGTGGCCATGCTCTTCTGTGTTTCTTAAACTTAACGCAACTCACTCCTTCCTCGATGTCTCTGTAATATCTGATCCCCCTACCTGGAATAGTCTCCTTCCAGGTTTTTGAATAGCTGGCTCCTTCTTTTCATTCATATTTCAGCTCATGATAGGTAACCAATTCATTATCTTGAAAATTAATTAATCAAGAGAGAATCAAGAATTTATCCTGCCTTTCCTATCTGAATTGGGTAACAAGATAGATGGAGTGGTACGTCTTTTTGCAAAACTATTCCAGTGAATGAAAAGAAATAATAAAATCAGAACATCACTTTTTGGCAATCCTTGATAAATAGCTATAAATAGTAAGCATCAACAGTTTTAAGATTATAAAGAGAGTGCTTTAAGTGCTTTAAGATTAGTAAGAGACGTCAGACATTGTGTCCATCCTATAGTCATACCAAAGAGATGGAAGCCAAGTTTGATTTAGTCTTTCGATCCAGCTGCCAGTTTGCAGGAAATAGAGGAACTGCACAATGCCTGTGTAATCAGCAAAACCCACAGTGAGAAGCTTTACAGGTCAAACCACTCAAGTTCCTCCACAAAAGAATTACCTCTTAGAGAGGGCTTTCTTGACCATCACCTCTAAATTAGCACCTTCTTTCCACGTTACTATCACATTACCCCATTTGATTTTCCCCATAGCCTTTATCATCAACTGAGGTTTCTTTACATGAGAAACAGTATAGCATTAACAGTTAAGAGGACGTACTATAACATCAGCCTGCCTGGATTCAAATCGTGACTTCTCCACTTACTAGCTATATGACCTTAGACTACTTAAGAGTTATGTGCCTCAGTTTCCCCAACTGTAAAATGGGATTAATAATAGTGCCTATATCATAAGGTCATTAGTAATATTAAATGAGTTAACATATCTAAAGAGCTTAGTATAGTTCCTGATATAGGGTAAGCATTATAAAAATGTTAACACTATTAATGTATAATCGGTTTTTTATTTTCTTTTAAAGATTTTATTTATTTAGTTGACAGAGAGAGAGAGATATCAAGTAGGTAGAGCAGCAGGCAGAGAGAGAGAGGGGAAAGCAGGCTCCCCGCTGAGCAAGAGAGCCTGATTCGGGGCTCGATCCCAGGACCCTGAGATCATGACCTGAGCCAAAGGCAGAGGCTTTAACCCACTGAGCTACCCAGGTGCCCCCAATCAGTTTTTTATTTGTACATTATTTCTTTCACTGGAATATAAATCTGTACTTACATGCTATTCCCAGAACCTAAAACTGCCTAGCACATATATGAGACATGCTTAATAAATATTTGTTGAACGAAGGGCCTGAATTAGAGTAGCAAAGAATAGACAGGAAAGAGACACGTAAGATATTATTTAAAAAGAAATAAACCTTGGACTTAGAGTTTTTTTTTTCTGATATGGGATGGAATGGTATGAGATGACTACTCCAAGGCTTCAAGTTTAAGTAATAGGTAGAAGGTGAGTGCTTTTAACAAAAATAGGAGAAGTAAGAACTAGAAGTAATATTTGAAAATTCTGATAATTTTATTTTAGATATGAGCTTGAAATTATGGCAAAACATGAGTAGAAATGCTAGCAGGAGGTTAATTATAAATGTAAAATTGGAATTCATGAGAAAAGTCAGCACTGAAAATAGATTTCAGTATCATCTTCATCAATGTGACACTTAAGTATTCAACTTTCATCTTTAAAAAAACAAAAACTCCAGAGGTTGAATAAAATGGAAAATAAAATATTTGAACCCTTAAATTTATCCTACAGAGGAAGTCACTGTTAGTTTGGTGTATATCCTTTTCTATGCATTTGCAAACATATTGGCATATAACATGTAGGGACATAGTAAAAGTCCAAGTGGCTATCTATATACATATGGAGAAATTTGTTTTTCTTTTTGGCCAATTTGAAATCATTCTTTTTTTAAAAAAAGATTTTATTATATTTTTTTTGACAGAGATCACAAGTAGGCAGAGAGGCAGACAGAGGTGGGGGGAAGCAGGCTCCTTGCCAACAGGGAGCCCGATGCAGGGCTCGATCCCAGGACCCTGGGATCACGACTTGAGCCAAAGGCAGAGGCTTTAACCCACTGAGGCACCCAGGTGCCCCAATTTGAAATCATTCTATAGTATTTTTCCATTGCTTGCTTAATCATTAAATATGTCACTTTATGGTCCTTGAAGATATTTCCATATCAGATCTCAGACATTCTTTTTTGTACTGTATTGTACTTGATTGTATATATATGCCATAATTTATCTATCTGTTCCCCTACAGATGGATACTTAGGTTGTTTCCAGGTTTTTGTTATTACAAATTATGCAGCAAGGAAAATCATTTGACATGTATCTTTGATTATTTGTGCTAGTATTTCTTTTCTTTTTTTTAAAGATTTTATTTATTTATTTGACAGAGAGAGAGATCACAAGTAGGCAGAGAGTCAGGCAGAGAGAGGGGGAAGCAGGCTCCCTGCTGAGCAGAGAGCCTGATGCGGGGCTTGATCCCAGGACCCTGAGATCATGACCTGAGCCAAAGACAGAGGCTTAATCCTCTGAGCCACCCAGGCGCCCCTGTGCTAGTATTTCTTAAAGATAGATTCCTAGAAGTGGGATTGCTAGAAAGAAGGATACAAATTTTTATATATCTAAAATGTTAATAGATGGTCGCCTGGCTGGCTCAATCAGAAGAGCATGTGACTCTTAATCTCAGGATCATGAGTTTGAGCCCCACATTGGCATAGAGATTACTTAAAAAATAAATTTAAAAAAATGTTAATAGATGTTATGCAATTTCCCTCCACAAAAATGATTCCAATTTACATGGCCATTGGCAATATTTGAGGTACCAGTTTCCCTAATACCCTCATTAATACTTTGTTATCAATTAAAAAATATTTACCAACCAGATGTGCCAATGATGGTATCTCATTTTTATTTTGCATTTCCTCTGATTACAAGAAAGGGTGAGGGGTGGCTGGGTGGCTCAGTTGGTTAAGTGTCTGACTGTTGATTTCGGCTCAGGTCATGCTCTCAGGGTCCTGGAATCAAGCCCCAAGTGGGGCTTCACACTCAGTGGGGAGTCTACTTGAGATTCTTTCTCCCTCTCCCCATCCCCACTTGTACTCTGTCAAACAAATAAATAAAATCTTTAAAGGAAAACAAGGGGTGAGCATTTTTTTTTACTGAATATCCATATATAGACTTTTGGTTAAACTTAGTTTTCAGTGGCGCCTGGATGGTTAAGTGTCTGCTTTTGGCTCAGGTCACGATTCCAGAGTCTTGGGATCAAGTCCTTGCATTGGGTTCCCTGCTCATCGGGGAGCCTGCTTTTCTCTAAAAAATAATAACAACAATAATAATAATTAGTAAATTAACTACCTTAGTTTTCAGCCCCATGTGTCATTCATACTCTTGTTGTCTTGGATCTTGGAGCCTTTCCATAGTTTTACTGGTGAAATTGCCCCTTCTCATCTGTATCCTTTTTTTTTTTCCAGTTTTTTTTTTTTGTTTTGTTTTGTTTTTTACATAAGCTCCATGCCCAGTGTGGAGCCCAACATGGGGCTTGAACTCACAGCCCTAAGATCAAGACATGAGCTGAGATCAAGAGATGGACGCTTAACGGACTTACGCCCCCTGGGTGGCTCTGTATCCTTTGCACTAGACCAGAATTTCTTCCTAGTTACTATTTGAGGTACCATTTCTCAAATGGCTTTCCTGGTTCTAGAGAACACCTGGAACTTTTTGTCCTTTGGGTTTGTACATAATTTATATATTAGTATACTTTTAGTAGTGTCTCATAAGGATTCTGAAATGCTATATTTTCATACTAACTTCCCACATAAGGGGTGCCTGGCTGGTTCAGTTGCAAGACCAGCATGCAACTTGGTCTTGGGGTTGTAAGTTTGAGCCCTATCTTGGGTGTAGAGGTTACTTTATTTTTTTTTTTTTTTTTTTTTTTTTTTAAAGATTTTATTTATTTATTTGACAGAGAGAGATCATAGGTAGAGAGAGAGAGAGAGAGAGAGAGAAAGCAGGTTCCCCACTGAGCAGAGAGCCCGATGCGGGGCTCGATCCCAGGACGCCGGGATCACGACCTGAGCCGAAAGCAGAGGCTTTAACCCCCTGAGCCACCCAGGCGCCCCAAGGTTACTTTAAAAATAGATAAATTCCCACATGTAACTGTCTCTCTATTCAGTTCTACTTTTCTCTTTGTCTATTTTTTTTAAGATTTTATTTATTTATTTATTTGTCAGAGAGAGAGAGAGAGAGAGAGAGAGCGCACGGGAGAACACAAGCAGGCAGAGGCAGAGAAAGAAGCAGGCTCTCCACTGAGCAAGGAGCCCGATGCGGGACTATCCCAGGACCCTGGGATCATGACCCGAGCCGAAGGCAGCGGCTTAACCAACAGAGCCACCCAGGCGTCCCTCTTTGTCTATTTTTTTAAGTAATCTATACACCCAACATGGGGCTCCAGTTCACAACCCAGAGATCAAGAGTTTCATGCTCTACCAAGTGAGCCAGCCAGGCGCCCCTATTTGTCTATTCTTGAAGCTTATCACACTTTTATATAGTAATTTTATGTTGGGTAGGCAAGTCTTCCCCTATTTCTTTTTTCTATCTTTTAAAAGTTTCTTGTCTTTTTCTGTGTATTCTTTCAGATAAACTTCAGAACCAGCTTGTCTGGTATTCCCACCCTAGCCCCCCCTCCAAATCCCAATGAGATTGTTATGGAAACTTGTAGTTATTTGAAATTTTTTTCAATTATGAAACCTCTCATTCAGGAATATTGTGCATCTATCTATTTTTCAGATCTTCATACATATAGCCTTCAGCAATATTTTGTAGTTTTATTCATGTAAATGTTTTGTACATATCTTTTTTGTGTGATTTTATTTTTAAGTAATCTCTACATCCAACGTGGGGCTTGAACTTAAAACCCTAAGGTAAGAATCAGATGCTCTACTGGCTGAGCCCCACAGGCACCCCTTTTTGTACATTCCTTGTTGGATTTACTTCTGTCATTTTTTTTTTCCCACTACTATGAATGGGATCTTTTTCCCCATTATATTTTCTTTTTTATTATTATGTGGTTTTTTGTTTTTAAAGATTTTATTTATTTAGGGGTGCCTGGGTGGCTCAGTGGGTTGAAGCCTCTGCCTTCAGCTCGGGTCATGGTCCCAGGGTCCTGGGATCGAGCCCCGCATCTGGCTTTCTGCTCAGCAGGGAGCCTTCTTCCAACTCTCTCTGCCTGCCTCTCTGCCTACTTGTGATCTCTACCTGTCAAATAAATAAATAAATAAATCTTTTTAAAAAGATTATTTATTTATTTATTTGACAGAGAGCGAGCAAGAGAGGGAACACAAGCAAGGGGAGTGGGAGAGCGAGAGAAGCAGACTCCTCACTGAGCAGGGAGCCCAATGTGGGCCTTGATCCCAGGACCCTGGGATCATGACCCAAGCTGAAGGCAGACTCCTAACAACTGAGCCACCCAAGTGCCCCTCCCCATTATATTTTCTAAATGGATATTTTCATATAGAAAAGTTTTTGTATAGAGAAGTTATTGATTTCAAACAAACTCTTTTCCTGTTTAATTTTAATTATTTCTCAGGGCACCTGGGTGGCTCAGTGGGTTAGGCCTCTGCCTTTGGCTCGGGTCATAATCTCGGGGTCCTGGGATGGAGCCCTGCATCGGGCTCTCTGCTCAGCGGGGAGCCTGCTTCCCTCTCTCTCTCTCTGCCTGCCTCTCTGCCTACTTGTGATCTCTCCCTCTCTTTCTCTCTGTCAAATAAATAATCTTAAAATTTTTTAAAATTATTTCTCAGTTGATTTTCTTAGATTATATAGCCTATGTAAAGAAGAACATTTTATGACTCTTTTTTTACAATATTTATAACTTTTATCTTCTTTTGTCTTAATGTTTTCACTAGAACCTGCAGAGCAATGTTGAGTAGTAGTATTTGTAAAAAGAGGTGAATATTCTTGATTTGTTCTGACTTTAAGGGGAATGCTACTAATATCTCTCTATTGAGTTTTTTGTTTTGTTTTGTTTTGTTTTATAACATTTTATTTATTTATTTGACAGAGAGAGAGAGATCACAAGTAGGCAGAGGCAGGCAGAGAGAGAGGAGGAAGCAGGTTCCCTGCCAAGCAGAGAGCCTGATGCGGGGCTCGATCCCAGGACTCTGGGATCATGACCCGAGCCAAAGGCAGAGGCTTTGACCCACTGAGCCACCCAGGCGCCCCTCGCTATTGAGTTTGATTACAGTTGTTATCTATACTCTTTATCAAGTTATAAATGCTCCTGTTCCTAGCCTACTGAGAAAATACTTTTTTAAAAATATTTTATTTATTTATTTGACAGAGAGAGATCACAAGTAGGCAGAGAGGCAGGCAGAGTGAGAGAGAGGAAGCAGGCTCCCTGCTGAGCATAATATATATATATATGTTATTTTTTTACACAGAGTGTCATACTATAAACACCTTCTAAATACTATGGGGGTTTTTTGTTGTTGATAAATCAGTTGTCAGTCTTTTCTTTGTAGGTAATCTATCTTTTCTTTTTTTTTAAAGATTTTATTTATTTATTTGATAGAGATCACAAGTAGGCAGAGAGGCAGGCAGAGAAACAGGGGGAAGCAGGCTCCCTGCTGAGCAGGGAGCCCGACGTGGGGCTCAATCCCAGGACCCTGAGATCATGACCTGAGCCGAAGGCAGAGGCTTTAACCCACTGAGCCACCCAGGCACCCCACTATCTTTTCTTTTTAGCTTTTTCTTCCTGCTTTCATTATGGAAAATTTCAAAAATACAAGAGTAAAGAGAATAGTATACTGCATCCCCATGTACCTGTCACTGAGCTTCAATGATTATTAACTCACGGCCCTCTTGTTTTATCTATATTCCCCTAACCCCTGCTCTCCCACCTGCACACCAAGGTTATTCTGAAGCAAATATCAGACATTGTATTACTTCCTTTTTTTAAAAGATTTTATTTATTTATTTGACAGCAAAAGATCACAAGTAGGCAGAGAGGCAGGGAGAGAGAGAAACAGGCGGAGAGAGAGAGACAGGCTCCCCGCTGAGCAGAGAGCCCGATGCGGGGCTCGATCCCAGGGCCCTGAGACCATGACCCGAGCCGAAGGCAGAGGCTTAATCCACTGAGCCACCCAGGCGCCCCTATTACTTCCTTTTATCCATAAACATTTTGGTATGTATCTCTAAAATATAAGGACTTTCATTAAACATTGGAATAAAACCATCACAATTCTTTTTTTAAAGATTTATATTTATTTATTTGATAGAGAGAGAAGGAACACAAGCAGGGGGAGCAGGAGAGGGAGAAGCAGGCTTCCTGCCAAGCAGGGAGCCCAATGTGGACCTCGATCCCAGGACCCCGGGATCATGACCTCAGCTAAAGGCAGACGCTTAATGACTGAGCCACCCAGGCGCCCATCATCATAATTCTTTTTTTTTAAAGATTTTTATTTATTTGACAGACAGAGATCACAAGTAGGCAGAGAGGTAGGCAGAGAGAGGTGGGGAGGCAGGCTCCCTGCTGAGCAGAGAGCCCAAAGCGGGGCTCGATCCCAGGACCCTGGGATCATGACCTGAGCCGAAGGCAGAGGCTTTAACCCACTGAGCCACCCAGGTGCCCCATCATAATTCTTTAATTATCATCAAATGTTACAGTTACTGTTCATATTTTCCTGATTGTCTCATAAACATTTATGTGTTTATTTTGAGTTTGTTGTCAAGGATTGTCAGGCTCCAAAGGAGGACTATACATTGCAATTGGTTGATGTTTCTTAAATCTCTTAATCTATAGGTACCCCTTCCTTCTCCCCCTCCTTTTTTTCCTCCCATGGGATTTATTTGTTGAAGAAACTGGGTTGCTCATCCTGTAGTGCTTCCTATAGAATGAATTTTAGTGATTGCATCCCTGTGGTGTTGTTCCCTTGTTCTTTTTATTTCCTAATATAGATTAGATCTAAAGTTTGATTAGATTTAGATTCAGGTTCTATTTTTTCCCTCATTTGGGGGGCAAGAATATGTCATAGGTAGTGTTGTATACTTTCATAAGTAGATACCAAGTCTCTTGCTCCTTTTAAGGTATTCTCTTTGGTGTTCTGAAGTTTCACTACAACGTGTCTGGGTACAGATTTCTTTCATTGTTTCTTTTTCCTGTTTGGGATTCCAAATCTTGGAGACTGGCATCTTTCATCAATTCTCAGCTATTTTTTTCTTCAAATCCTGCTGTTTTCTCTCTTCTTCACCTGAACTCCAGTTGGACATCACCTGTAAGGATGGGGCCTTTCAAACTTGGGCTGTGGGGGAGGGGGGCAATTGGGTAGCTCAGTTGGTTAGGCATCTGACTCTTGGTTTTGGCTCAGGTCATGATCACATGGTGCTGGGATCGAGCCCACATTGGGCTCTGTGCTCAGCATGGGAGAGGGGGAGTTTCTGCTTCAGAGTCTCTCTCCTTCTCCCTCCCACTCAATCTCTCTCAGATAAGTAAGTAAGTAAATAAATAAATCTTTATAAATAAATAAATAAATAAATAAATAGACTTAAGCTGTAGGCCACCAGAAATCAGATGACTTCAGAGCAAAAATCTGTTCCAGCACTTACGCAGCAGAGTTGTGGTTATTCATTGTTTCCTCTACTCTCAGTGTACCATATATATGTGTATGGATATATATATATATATATATATCACTATACACACTTAAAATATATCTTGAAATTTATTCCATATCACTGTATAATCTACCTCATTCCTTTTTTTCATGTATTGAGGTATATAAATTATATTTTAGTAAAATGCATGTATCTTAAATATAAATATATATTTTTAAAGATTTTATTTATTTGACAGGCAGTGATCACAAGTAGGCAGAGAGAGAGAGAGAGAGAGAGAGAGAGGAGGAAGCGGGCTCCCTGCTGAGCAGAAAGCCTGATGTGGGGCTCAGTCCCATGACCCTTACATCATGATCTGAGCTGAAGGCAGAGGCTTAACCCACTGAGCCACCCAGGCACCCCAAGTATATATTTTTATATGTGTATACATTTATGTAAAAGCCCCCACCCAGGTCTAAATACAGAACATTTCTAGCACCACAGAAGGCTGGCTCCTTTTAAGATTTTATTTATTTATTTGAGAGAGAGAGAGAGAGAGAGAGAGAGAGAGTGTGTGTGTATGCACGAGGAGGGGAAGGAGCAGAGGGAGAGGGACAAGCAGACTCTGCACTGAGTGTGGAGCCTGACGTGGGGCTTGATCCCACAACCCTGAGATCATGACCTGAACCAAAATCAAGAGTCAGGCCTTTGACTGACTGAGCCCCCCAGGCACCCCGTGCATTATTAGTTTTAATAAATAATGCCAAATTGCCTTCAAAGAGGATGTATTGTATTAAATAACAATATACATGAGGGCCTGTTTCCCACCATCTTTGCCAACTATTAAGTATTTTTTTCTTTGCCAATCTGACAGGTAACACATAGAAACATGTAGTTAATACATATTTTAACTAAAAATACATGCACATGGTAAGAAAATTCAAGCAATATAAAAGGATATACAATGAAAGTTATATATTACCCCTACTCCTAGTCCCTTGTTCCCCTGGTTCTCTTTCCAGAGACGACCGCTAGTGTCATTTCTCGTGAATCTTCCAGATACATTCTGTGCACGTCATGCACATGCAAGTATAAATGGGTGTATGTGTGTGTACATGTGTCTGAGTATCTCTATCTGGCAGATACTTTGATGAAAACAAATTTACCTTCCCCCTTCCCCTTAAAAATCTATCTGTATCTATATACCTATATCCATTTCTTCTCCCTTTTGTTCACAAATGGCAGCAGGCTATTCACTCTGCTTTTTTCACAACGTATCTTTGAGGTTGTGTCATAATAATACATTTACAGCTGCCTTTTCTTTTTTATGATTATATCATTTATTTGACCAGTTCCAGGCATTTTCATTGTTTTCAATATCTTGTTATTACACGTAGCCTCCTTTGTAATATAATATACTAATAATTGAAGTGTGTAATACACACTTCATTTGTATACATCTGCCAGTATATTTATAGGATAAATTCCTAGAAGTATGGTTCCTGGATCAAAGTGGTTAGTGGCCGATGTGATTCCCTGCCCAGCTTCCATTCTACATCTTCCCCATTGTTTAGTGCTCATAAAGTTTGAAGGGGTGGAATCGATCTCAGCCCCAGCTTCTGGCTGGGGGGCACCACCCTCCTAACCCAATCAGGGTAAACCCATCTCCCATGCCGTAGTGATTGGTTCTGACTATCCAGGTCATAGCCAATGAATGCAAACCATTCTCCTGTCAAGGAGATTGTTCAAGAATGGGCCATTGGCCCAGTTCAAGTAAATGAAATGGTAGAGGATGTTTGTTGAAGTATATGGGAGAAGGTTTTGGTTTTGGTTTTGTTCTTTGCTCTTCTGAGACAGATAACAAGCCAATTTTGTCTTTTCTTTTAGACAGTGTGGTGTGGCTGATGTGGAGCCTTCTAACTACAGCCCTTTTGCTACCAAGAAGGAAGTCAAATTTATGATGAAGCTCACACTTTGGAAGACAGATCTGACAGAAGGACATTAGGTCCTTGGTGATACTTTTGATCCATGGAATCAAATCAACTGCAAAGTTCTCTCACCTGCTGGAATTTGCATTTGTATGAACCAATAAATTCTCTTTATTGTTTAAGCCTATTAGAGTTGAGTTTTCTGTTACCACTAAAAAGGCATATGTACTTTAAAAGTTTTTGATAAGTTGCCTTCCAAAAGTTATACCAATTTATAATGCCAGCAACATAGTACAAGAGTGTCTGTTTTGCCCCACTCTTGCCAAAACAATGTATTGTCAAATTTTCTGATATTGCCATTTTTACTGGAAATGAGTGTTATTGTGTTTTTAATACAGTCTTTTTATCATGAGTAAGGTTAAGCATCTTTCTAATGTTTCAAAGTCGCATGTATTTCCTTTGTGTGTCTGTGAATATAGGTGTATATTGCTCATGTCCTCTGCCTAGTTTTCTATTTCTCTTTTTCTTATTGCTTTGTAGAAGCTTTTTGTATACTAAATAGAAAATCAGGCCTTTGTCAGATGGGTTGTAATATATTTTCAGAGTTTCTCCTTTGGCTTTTGACTTTACCTTTATTTTCTATTTTTTTATTTGCATTTATTCTATGCAGCATTTTACTCCCAGGCCATAAGTTTTTGTTTCTTCAGTTTCTTCTGTGATACCTCTTTCTTCTGTGCAACCTCCTCTTCTGGTTTAGGAGCAATCTGCTCTGTTTCAGTAACGATCATCTCGATGTGGCCGTGACAGCTCATGTACAGGTTAATCGGCCATGAGGCCTGTACATTCTACACTGCATCTTGGGGGCTTTGTTCACCTGGATGTGCTCAATGACCAGAGAATCTACATCTAAACCCTTAAGTTCAGTTTTACTCTCTCATTTTCAAGCATGTACAGTAAAAACTCAGCACTCTTCTCGGGCCACTGACTCTGTACCTAGCCCACTCTTTGGCCTGGGCACACCTACCAACTCCACCATTGTAGTGAGGGAATGGCACACACTGCTTCTGCAAAGTGACGTCTTTCAGGTACTTGGTGGCTTTTTGGATATGTATACACTTGCCGGCCTGGGCAGTTCCATGTGTGTTATTAAAGAGAACACAGATTTGAACCTCTTGATTTGCATGATTTCATAGGGTTTTCTGGGTCAAGAAAATAGCAAACCATTTTCAGAGGCCACCTCAGGCTGTTTAGGGGAAGAGGAAGAGCAGTGGCTCCTGGGAGAATTCATGAGAACTCAATCTCCTATTTTCATTTTTTTAAGATTTTGTTTATTTATATATTTGACAGAGAGAGAGAGAGAGATAGCAAGTGAAGGAATACAGGCAGGGGGAATGGGAGAGGGAGAAGCAGGCCTCCCACTGAGCAGGGAGCCTGATGTGGGGCTTGATCCCAGGACCCTAAGATGATGACCTGAGCCGAAGGCAGATGCTTAACAACTGAGCCACCCAGGCACCCCTATTTTTATATTTTTTTAGTGGCCAAATAGGTATAACATGAAATTTACCATTTTATTTTTTTTAAGATTTTATTTATTTATTTGAGAGAGAGAGAAAGCACAAACAGGGGTTGGGGGGGAGGTTGAGGGTAAAGGAAAAGACTCCTTGCTGAACAGGGAGCCCAATGCGGGGCTCAATCCCAGGACTCTGGAATCATGACCTGAGCAGAAGGCAGATGCTTAACTCACTGAGCCACCCAGGTGCCCCATGACTGTGTTATTATTCTTTTTTATGTTAATGTGGTGTATCACATTGATTGATTTTCGTATGTTGAACCATCCTTGCATCCCAGGGATAAATCCCACTCGGACATGGTATATGATCCTTTTAATGTGCTGTTGAAATAAGCTTCCTAGGATTTTGTTGAGGATTTTTACATCCATGTCCATCAGGGATATTGGCCTGTAGTTGTCTTTTCTTGTGGTGTCTTTGTCTGGATTTGGTATCAGAGTGAAGCTGGCCTCATAGAGTGAATTAGGAAGTTTCCTCCTCTTCAGATTTTTTTTTTTTTTTTGGAAGAGTCAGAGAAAGACTGATGTTAATTTTTCTTTAAATATTTGGTTGAATTCACCAGTGAAGCCATCTGGTCCTGAGCTTTTCTTCGTCAGAAAGTCTTTACTGTTTCAAATCCTTACTACTCACAGGTCTTTATGGATTTTCTACTTTTTCCTGGGTTGGTTTTGGTAGATTGTGTGTGAAAGGGACATATTTGTTTCCTCTACCAAGTGAATACTTCTGTATTCCAACTGTGTGGGTGTTTTTCCCACACCAAGCAATTATCCATATCTCTCTGCAGACACCGAGTGTTCTGTAATTTAACTCGATTCTGACACTATCTCCTGGAGATAGCATTGTATCCCACAGGTTAAGGGCTCAGTCCCACAAGTCTCCCCCGACTTCAGATGCCAATTGCAAGTCCAGGTTGTCATCTGTGTTCCTGACTGACTAGCTACATATCGGGGGTCCCCATAACCCTCCTCCTTATATTTGATAATTTGCTGGAACAGCTCAAAAAACCCAGGAAAACAGTTAACTTACTAGATTACCAGTTTATTATAAAAGGATGAAACTCAGGAAGAGCCAGATGGAAAGATACAGAAATGTGTAAGGGAAAGGGTGTGGAGCTTACATGCTTTCTGTGGGTATGTTTCCCTCTCAGCACCTAAACATGTTCACCAGCCTGGGAGCTCTCTGAACCTCTTCAGTTCAGATTTTTATGGAGACTTCATTACATAGACATGATTGATTACATAATTGGCCATTGGTATGTCTCCAGCCTCTCTCCTTTCCATATTCTCTATACACATTGTTGGTTCTCCTGGCTACCATCACTCATCTTGAGGCTATCCAGAAACCATCAGCTACAAGTCTTATGTTTTATGGTTTTGTTCACGTTTTTCGTTTCTGCAATGACCAGTCTGGTCGTACTATCCATTACTGAAAATGGAGTATTGAAGTCTCCAATTTATTATAGAACTGTCTATTTCTCCTTCAGCTTTGTTAATATCTGCTTTATATATTTTAGGGTTCTGTTCTTATGTTTAAAATTGTTATATATTCTTGCTGGATCAAACATTTTATCAATATATAATGTCATTTTTTGTCTTGTAATCTTTTTATATTTAAAGCCTAATTGTCTCACAGTAATATAGTTACCCCTGTGCTGTTTTGGTTACTATTTTCATGGAACATATTTTTAAATCCTTTTAGTTTCAACCTCTTTATGTTCTTATGTTTAAAGTGACTTTCTTATAGGCAGCATATAGATTCTGATCCTCTTTTTAAAATCCAATTTAGGGGCTCCTGGGTGGCTCAGTTGGTTAAGTGTCTGCCTTCAGCTCAGGTCATGATCTCAGGGTCATTTTTAAAAACTCATTATTAAGCATGTGATCGAGCCCTGCATCGGGCTCCCTGCATGGCGTGGAACCTGCTTCTCCCTCTGCTGCGTCCCCTGCTTGTTCTCTCTCTCTGTCAAATAAATAAATAAATAATCTTAAATCAAATCAAATCAAATCTGGCAAGCTCTGCCTTTTACCAGGAGAGTTTAAACCATCTACATTTAATGTGAGTATTGATAAATAGAAATTTACTTCTGTCATTTATCTATTTGTTTTCTTTTTTCACACCTAACCCCCACCACTTTGGTAACTGTAAGTTTGTTCTCTATAACTCAGAGTCTGTATCTTGGTTTGTTTCTCTCTTTTTTTTTCCTTTGCTAGTTTGGTTTGATTCTTAAATTCCACATATGAGTGAAATTGTATGGTGTTTGTCTTTCTCTGACTTATTTCGGTTAGCATTATGTTCTCTAGCTCCATCCTTGTTGTTGCAAATGGCAAGATTTCATTCTTTTTTATGGCTGAATAATATTCCACTGTACATAAAAGGAGGGAAGCTGGTGAAAGAATAGGTGGCCTGCATTTCATCTGTCCCTTGAATTCAGTTAGTTATGTATCAAATCATTCTGAAGACCTGTGAATTCAACCTGAAGTCTAAAAAAAGAATTACTGCAATTCTTCAGATAGAAAAGTGACCACTTTTTGCAAGAGTGGTGAAAGGAGCCTTCAGGAAGCAAAGGCCACATAGAGAAACCTGAAGCAGCTTACACTGAACCTGCACCCCTGGCAAGGGGTGATGCAACTCCACCCAGGCAAAGACAACTGAGAATCAGTGCAACAGGCCCCTCCCCCAGAAGACCAGCATGAACATCAGTCAAATAACAAGTTTATGGATCACTCAGAACTGAAAAACTCCTGCGCTAGGGGAAAATAGTATATAGAATTTAGGGTTTTTTCTTATGAGTCTATTGTCTTTCAGCTTAAAATTTTCTTTTTCTTTTTCAGTTTTTTTCCCTTGGGAACTAGTTTCTCATTTTGTCAACTTTTTAAGTCTTTCTAAATTTTCATTTGTACATTTAATAGATATATTTTTCATTTTGTCTTCCTATATACATATATATATGTACTATATACATATATAGTTTTTCTTTCTTTATAATTTTGGGATTTAGTGTCTTCTAACAAACAGACCAAAATACACCCAGGACCAAGTGGATCACCCTGTTTTGTCCACCTGTGAGATCATAATCTCTTTTTCTCCCTTCTTCTTTCTTTTCTGTTTTGGTTTCTGAACTTTTCAGATTTGTCTACTGTGTATTTCAGTGGTATCATGGTAGATATTTTTTTATTTTGTTCCTTTGTTCATCTATTCTTCTCTGGACAAAATGACTAGAAGGAGAAATTCACAGTAAAAGAAAGAACTGGAAGTAATACTCCCCACCATAGATCTAATTGATATGGATATAAGTGAAATGTCAGAAATTGAATTCAGAATAATGATTATGGAGTTACTAGCTGGGCTTGAAAAAAGCATAAAAGACTAGAGAATCTCATAGTGCAGAAACAAAATCTAATCAGGCTGTAATAAAGAATTATTTAACTGAGATGCAGTCCAAAATGGTTGCTCTAACAGCTCGGGTAGGTGAGGTAGAAGAGAGAGTCAGTGACATAGAAGACAAAATGATGGAAAGGAAGGAAGCTGAGGAAATGATGGAAAGGAAGGAAGCTGAGGGAAGGCTTTGAGAAATCGGTGATACCATAAAGCAAAAGAGTATTAGAATTATTGGGGTCCCAGGTGCATGTGGGTAGCTCAGTCAGTTGGACATCTTCCTTCGGCTCAGGTTGTGGTCCTGAGGTCCTGGGAACAGGCCCTGTGTCCAGCTCCCTGCTTAGTGGGGAGTATTCTTCCTCTCCCCACTCGTGCTCGCTCTCACTCTCTCTCACTTTCTCTCTCAAATAAATAAAATCCTTTTTAAAAAGATGTTATTTATTAATTTGCTTAACAGAAAGAGACAGTGAGAGAGAGAACACAAGCAGGGGGAGTGGAAGAGGGAGAAGCAGGTTCCCCACCCAGCAGGGAGCCTGTTGCAGGGCTTGATCCCAAGGCCCAGGGATCATGACCTGGGCCGTAAGCAGATGCCCAATGACTGAGCCACCCAGGCACCCCAAATAAATAAATAAAATCAATTAAAAATAAAAAAAAGAACTGGGCACCTGTGTAGCTCAGTGTGTTGAGCCTCTGCCTTCGGCTCAGGTCATGATCTTAGGGTCCTGGGATCGAGTCCCACATCAGGCTCTCTGCTCAGCGGGGAGCCTACTTCCTCCTCTCTCTCTCTCTGCCTGCCTCTCTGCCTACTTGTGATCTCTCTCTCTGTCAAATAAATAGAATCTTTAAAAAAAAGAATTATCAGGCTCCCAGAGGAAGAAGAAAGAGAGGGATAGAAGATATATTTGAGCAAATCATAGCTGAGACCTTCTCTAAGCTGGGAAAGGAAACAGGCATTCGGCTCCAGGAGGTACAGAGAACCCCCCTCAAAATCAATAAAAATAGATCAGCATGCCAACATATAATAGTGAAGGTTGCAAATTTCATAGATAAAGAGAAAATCTTCAAAGGAGCTCAAGACAAGAGGTTCTTAACGGATAAGGGTAGGAACTTCAGACTGGCAGCAGACCTATCCACAGAGAACTGGCGAAAGGGCTGGCATGATATATTCAGGGTACTAAATGAGAAAAACATGCAGTCAGGGATACTTCATCCAGCAAATCTGTCATTCAGAATGGAAGGAGAGATAAAGAACTTCCAGGACAAACAGAAATTGAAAGAATTTGTGATTACTAAACCAGCCCCACAAGAAAATTTTTTTAAGATTTTATTTTTATTTATTTGACAGAGAGAGAGAGAGCACGAGCAGGGAGAGCAGCAGGCAGAGGGAGATGGAGAAGCAGACACACCGCTGAGCAAGTAGTCCAATGTGGGGCTCGATCCCAGGACCCCGGGATCATGACGCAAGCCAAAGGCTGTTACTTAACCAACTGAACCACCCAGGCACCCTGCTACAAGAAATATTAAAGGGGATCCTGTAAATGAAGAGAGACTCCAAAAGTAATATATACCCAAAAGAAGCAGAGACAATCTACAGAAACAAGGACTTTACAGGTAATACAATGGCACTAAATTGATCTCTTTCAATAGTTACTCTGAATGTAAATGGGCTACAAGCTCCAATTAAAAGACACAGGATATCAGATTGGATAAAAAAGCAAGACGCATCCATATGCTGTCTACTTGAGACTCATTTTAGACCTAAAGTTACCTCCTGATTGAAAGTGAGGGTATAGAGAACCATTTGTCAGGCATAACTGACAACAAAAGAAAGCTGGGGTAGCAATCCTTATAGCAGACAAATTATATTTTATTTTTTTAAAGATTTTATTTATTAATTTGACAGAGAGAGAGAGAGAGAGCAACCACAAGCAGGGGGAGAAGACAAGTGAGAGGGAGAAGCAGACTCTCCACCGACCAGGGAGCCTGATGCAGGGCTTGATCCCAGGACCCTGGGATCATGACCTGAGCTGAAGGCAGATGCTTAACAGACTGAGCCACCTAGATGCCCCAGATAAATTATATTTTAAACAAAAGACTATACTAAGGGATGAAGAGTGTCATACTTAAAGGGACTATCCAGCAAGAAGATGTAACAATTATAAACATTTATGCTTGTAACTTGGGAGCAGACAAGCATATAAATCCATTAATAACAAATTTAAAGAAACACATTGATGATAATATAATAATAGCAGGGGACGTCAACACCCCACTCACAGCAATGGATAGATCATCTAAGCAGAAGATCAACAAGGAAACAAGGGCTTTGAAAGACACACTGGAGCAGACGGACTTCACTGATATATACAGAGCATTCCATCCTAAACCAACAGAATACACATTCTTCTCTAGTGTACATAGAATATTCTCCAGAATAGATCACATACTGGGTCACAAATCAGGTCTCAACTATTACCAAAAGATTGGGATCATTCCTTGCATATTTTCAGACCACAATGCTTTGAAATGTGAATTCAATCACAAGAGGAAATTTAGAAGGAAATCATACCTGGACGTTAAAGAGTATCCTATTAAAGAATGAATGGGTCAATCAGGAAATAAAAGAAGAATTTTAAAATATCATAGAAACAAATGAAAATGAAAACACAACAGTTCAAAACCTCTGGGATGCAGCAAAGATGGTTCTAAGAGGGAAGTACATAACAGTACAAGCCTTTCTCAAAAAGTGAGAAAAGTTTTAAACACACAACCTAACCTTACACCTAAAGGACCTGGAGAAAGTAGAGCAAATAAAGCCTAAACCAAGCAGGAGACGAGAAATAATAAAGATTAGAGCAGAAATCAATGAAATAGAAACCAAAAGAATAGTAGAACAGATCAATGAAACTAGAAACTGATTCTTGGAAAGAATTAATAAGATCAAGAAAACCCTAACTAGACTTGGACACCTGGTGGCTCAGTCATTAAGTGGCTGCCTTCGGCTCAGGTCATGATCCCAGGGCCCTGGTATCCCAGGATCCCAGGCCCACATTGTGCTCCCTGCTAGGCAGAAAGCCTGCTTCTCCCTCTCCCAGTCCTCCTGCTTGTTTTCTCTTTCTCTGTGTCTCTCTCTGTCAAACAAATAAATAAAATCTTTAAAAAAAAACCCTAGCTAAACTTACCAAAAAGAAAAGATGAAGGACCCAAATTAAGAAAATCATGAATGAAAGAGGAGAGATCATGACAACACCAAGAAATACAAACAATTTTAAGAACATATTATGAACAACTATATGCCAAAATTAAGCAATCTGGAAGAAATGGATGCATTCCTAGAAACTTATAAACTACCAAAACTGAAACAAGAAATAGAAAACCTGAACAGACCCATAAAAAGCAAGAACATTGAAGCAATAATCAAAAATCTCCCAACAAACAGGAGTCTAGGGCCAGATGTCTTCCCAGGGGAATTCTACCAAACATTTAAAGAGGAACTAATACCTATTCTTCTGAAGCTATTTCAAAGAAGGAAAGATGGAAGGAAGGAAGGAAGGAAGAAAGGGAGGAAAGGAAAACCTCCAAACTGGTTCTATGAGACCAGCATTACCTTGATCCCAAAACCAGAAAAAGACCCTACCAAAAAGGAAAATTACAGACCAATATCCCTGATAGACATGGATGCAAAAATTCCTACTAAGATATTAGCCAATAGGATCCAATAGTATATTAAAAGGATTAGAGGCACCTGGGTGGCTGAGTGGGTTAAGCCTCTGTCTTTGGCTCAGGTCATGGTCTCAGGGTCCTGGAATCAAGCACCACATCGGGCTCTCTTCTCAGCAGGGAGCCTGCTTCCCCCTCTCCCTCTGCCTGCCTCGCTGTCTACTTGTGGTCTCTCTCTGTCAAATAAATAAATAAAATCTTTTTTAAAAAAGGATTATTCACCAAGACAAAGTGGGATTTATTCCTGGGCTGCACGGGTGGTTCAGTATTTGCAAATCAACCAATGTGATACATCACGTTAACAAAAGAAAGGACAAGAACCATATGATCCTCTCAATTGATGCAGAAAAAAATTTGACAAAATATAGCATCATTTCTTGATTAAAACTCTCCAAGTGTAGGAATAGAGGGAACATACCTCAAAATCATAAAAGCTATCTACAGAAAGCCCACAGCAGATATCATTCTCTATGGGGAAAACTGAAAGCTTTTCCCCTAAGGTCATGAACACAACAGTGATGCCCACTCTCACCATTGTTGTTCAACATAGTACTAGAAGTCCTAGATTCAGCAATCAGACAACAAAAAGAAATAATAAGCATTCAAATTGTCAAAGAAGAAGTCAAACTCTCACTCTTCACAGAGAACATGATACTTTATGTGGAAAACCCAAGACTCCACTGCAAAATTGCTAGAACTCATACAGGAATTCAGCAGTATGGCAGGATATAAAATCAATGTACAGACATCAGTTGCATTTCTATACACCAACAATGGGACAGAAGAAAGAGATATTAAGGAACCAATCCAATTTACAATAGCTCCAAGAACCCTAAGATACCTACAAATAAACCTAACAAAGAGGTGAAATACCTCTCGACTAGAAACTACAGAAGATGTATGAAAGAGATTGAAGAAGACACAAAGAGATGGAAGAACATTCCATGCTTATGGGTTGGAAGAATAAATATTGTTAAAATGTTTATGCCACTCAGAGCAATCTACACATTCATTGCAATCCCTTTCAAAGTACCATTGACATTTTTCACAGAGCTGGAACAAATAACCCTCAAATTTGTATGGAACAAGAAAAGACCCCAAAGAGCCAGAAGGATGTTGAAAAAGAAAACCAAAGCTGGAGGCATCACAATCCTGGACATCAAGCTGTATTGCAAAGCTGTGATCACCAAGACAGTATGGTTCTGGCACAAAAACAGACACATAGATCAATGGAACAGAATAGAGAACACAGAAATGGACCCTCAACACTATGGTCAACTAATCTTTGACAAAGCAGGAAAGAATATTCAATATTCCACATGCGGAAGAACAAAAATGGATAATTTCTTACACCATACACAAAGATAAACTCAAAATGGGTGAAAGACCTAAATGTGAAATAGAATCCATCAAAATCCTATAGGAGAACACAGGGAGCAATCTCTGTGACCTCAGCCACATCAACTTCTTCTTTTTTTTAAAAAAGATTTTATTTATTTATTTGACAGACAGAGATCACAAGTAGGCAGAGAGGCAGGCAGAGAGGGAGGGGAAAGCAGGCTCCCCACTGAGCAAAGAGCCTGACACAGGGCTCGATCCCAGGACCCTGAGATCATGACCTGAGCCGAAGGCAGAGGCTTAACCAACTGAGCCACCCAGGTGCCCCAGCCACATCAACTTCTTGCTAGACACGTCTCCAAAGGGAAGGGAAACAAGAGCAAAAATGAACTATTAGGACTTCATCAAGATAAAAAGCTTCTGAACAGCAAAGAAGCAGTCAACAATGCTAAAATGCAACCTAAAGAATGGGAGAAGATATTTGCAAATGACATATCAGATAAAAGACTAGTATCCAAGATCTATAAAGAACTTATCAAATTCAACACCCAAAAAACAAATAATCCAGTCAAGAAATGAGCAGAGGACATGAACAGACATTTCTGCAAAGAAGACATACAAATAGCCAACAGACACATGAAAAAATGCTCAATCAACATCACTCGGCATCAGGGAAATACAAATCAAAACCACAATGAGGGGCGCCTGGGTGGCTCAGTGGGTTAAAGCCTCTGCCTTCGGCTCAGGTCATGATTCCAGGGTACTGGGATCGAGCCCCCACATCGGGCTCTCTGCTCAGCAGGGAGCCTGCTTCCTTCCTCTCTCTCTGCCTCTCTGCCTACTGTGATCTCTGTCTGTCAAATAAATAAATAAATAAAATCTTTTAAAAAATCAGCATGTAAAAAGCCACAATGAGTTATCGCCTCACAGCAGTAAGAATGGCTAAAATTAACAAGTCAGGAAACAACAAATGCTGTTGAGGATGCAGGGAAGGTGGAACTCTCTGACACTGTTGGTGGGAATGTAAGCTGGTATAGCCACTCTGGAAATCAGTATGGAAGTTCCTCAAAAAGTTAAAAACAGAGCTACCCTATAACCCAGCATGTGCACTACTAGGTCTTTATGCAAAGGATACAAATGTTGTGATCTGAAGGGAAACCACCCTTGCATCCTGGGAGTAAATCCCACTTGATCATGGTGAATAATTAAAAAAAATTTTTTTTTAGTAATCTCTACACCCAATGTGGGGCTAGAACTCATTATCCCAAGATTAAAAGTCTCATACTCTTCTGACTGAGACAGCAGATGTCCCATGAATGAGCTTTTAATGTATTGTTGGATTCAGTTGGCTAATATTTTTTGAGAATTTTTGCATCTATGTTCATTGGAGATATTGGCCTGTAGTTCTCTTTTTTTGTAGTGTTTTTATCTGGTTTTGGTATCTGGGCTGTGCATGACTTGTAGAATGAATTTTTGAAGTTTTCCTTCCTCTTCTGTTTTTTGGAGTCTATTTATTTTCTTTATGCCTTATCTGCTCTATGCTGCCTTTGTTGGTAGTGTGCCATTGTGATTTCCTTCTTTCCTTTTTGGAGTATTTTAAAGTTATTTTCTTACTAGTTACCTTGAGGATTACAGTTAACATTTTAAATTTATAACAATCTAGTTTGAATAATAGCACCTTAGTGTCTTTTTAAAAAGTTTATTTATTTAAGTAATCTCTACACCCAAATGTGGGACTCGAACTCAAAACCCCAAGATCAACAGTCGCATGATCCACTGACTGAGCCAACCAGACACCCTAAAACCAGTTTAATTTCAATAGTATACAAATACTCTGTTCCCATCCCCATCTCTGCCCCTTCATTATTATTGTCACAAATTACATCTTTATACACTGTAGACCCATTAACATAGATTTCCAATTATGTTTTATGCATTTGCCTATGAGATCATATGGGAAAAATAAGTAATAAACCATACCAAAGTACAATAATACTGTCTTTTGTATTTACTTATATAATTGCATTTTCCAGTGTCCTTTATTATTTCTTTTAGCTTCAAGTTATTGCCCAGTTTCCCTTCAATCCAGCCCAAAATTCTCCCTGTAGCTTCTCGTAGGTTAGGTCTATTGGCAATAAACTCCTTCAGCTTTTGTTTTTCTGGAAATGTTTTCATTCATCCTTCATTTATAAAGGATAGTCTTGCTGGATGTAGAATTCTTGGTTTCCATTTTTTTCCTTCAGAATTTTAAACATATCATCCTACTGCCTTAAGGCCTACATAGTTTCTGAGGCAAAATCAGCCATTAATCTTATTGAGGTTCCCTTGTTCATGATCAGTCACTTCTCTCTTGCTACTTTAAAAATTCTTTTTGGGGCGCCTGGGTGGCTCAGTGGGTTAAGCCTCTGCCTTCAGCTGAGGTCATGATCTCAGGGTCCTGGGATCAAGTTCCGCATCAGGCTCTCTGCTCAGCAGGGAACCTGCTTCCTCCTCTCTCTCTCTCTGCTTGCCTCTCGGCCTACTTGTGATCTCTCTCTGTCAAATAAATAAATAAAATCTTTAAAAAAATTTTTTTTAATTCTTTTTTCGTCTTTGGGTTTCAATGACTTGACAATAATGTGTCTTGATGTTGAAGTTTGAATATGTCCTGTGTGGCATTTGTTCAGCTTCGTAGACATATATATTCATGTGTTTACTCAAATTTGGGACAAATTTGGCTATTTTTTAATGTGTTTATTTTTGCCTTCTCTCTCTTTCTTCCTTCTGGGACTCCTATGTGTACTGTGGTACATTTGATGATGTCCCACAGGTCCCTCAGGCTCTGTTCATTTTTCATCATTCTTTTTTCTTTTTCCTTAGAATAGATGATTTTAGTGGTCTCATCTTATTCTTAATTTTTATATATTTATTTGGCAGAGAGAGAGAGCACGAGAGAGCACAAGCAGGGGGAGCAGCAGAGGGAGAGGGAGAAGCAGGCTCCGAACTGAGCAGGGAGCCCGACATGGGATTCGATCCCAGGACCCTGGAATCACGACCTGAGACAAAGACAGGCACTTAACTGACTGAGCCACCTAGGCACCCCAGTGGTCTCATCTTAAAGTTTGTTGGTCTTCTGCCTTTTCATGTCTTGCCTCTTGTATGTTTCATGTTGGCCCCTGGTGAGTTTTTTCATTTCAGTTATTGCATTTTTCAGATCCAGAATTCCAGTTTAGTTCTTTTTTGTAATTTCTGTCTTTTATTGATATCGTCATTTAAAAAAATACATTGTTAACTTGATTTCATTTAATTCTTATCCATGGTTTCTTTGAGCTTACTGGATATATTTAAGACTGTTTATTTAATATCATTGGCTAGTAATTCCAATGTCTGGGCTTCCTCTTTCAAATCTTCTTTTCCCTGTGACTGGGTCATACTTCCATGTTTATTTGTATATTTTGTAAATTTTTTGAGAACTGGACATTTTGAGTATTACTATTGTGGTAACTCTGACATTTAATTCTCCACTACCCTGGGACTGATGAATCTTGCTTGTTGAGTCTTAGAGCCATCCATTTATGACTTTTGTGAACTCTTTTTGGAAAACGTGTATTATTTGTTGTACATGGGCACTGACGTTTCTGTTCTGTTATCTCTGAGGTCAGCCAGTAACCTGACAAAGATTTCTTTAAATTTCCCTGTCCCTAAAGGCGGAAAAGAAGCAAAACCCCTCCAAAGATCCAAGTACTGTTTCTTTAAATCTCTTGTAAGCTGCTTCAGCCCATGCGGACTGAAACAATGGTCAGCCTCTGTGCCAGCCTCTCAGCCCTCAAAAACAGCAAACCACATAATTCTGATACATGGAGGACAGTGCCTTTATTGCCCACTCAAGCTTCAGGAAGCTGCGCCAGGAACTGTCCCCTTATGTACCTGCCTCAGTGCTGGGGATAGCAACTGCTGGGTAAAAGGCCAACATTTCAAGCAATTTACCAAAACTTTATAAGCCTTTTTATCAAACTCTCCCATGGACTCTGCAGGAATTTAACTAGAGTCCATAGTTCCAAAATTGTTACTTTCAGCCAGTTTCTGCCAACTCAATAATTGTTTAGGAGGATGGCTGGATTCCTAGAGCTTCCTGCTCTGTCATCTTCCATGACATCTGGCTGGTATTATTCTACTCCTTGGAATTTATTACTATTTTCTTGTAGCCTAGTTCATGATCAATTCGGTAAGTGTTCTACAGCCTTTGAGAAGAATGTGTAGTCTATTTTGGGGTGCAAATTTCTACACAAATCTATTAAATCTGACAAATCTACATCCTTACTTAGTTTGGTTCTTTGTATCTGTCAGTCTGAGAATGGTATGTCTCCGGCCATGATTTTGTCTCTGTACTGTCTTGTATTTATAAACAGTTTTTACTTATGTTTCACTACTATCTTGCTCTGTATGAAAACTTCAATGACAGCTATAACTTCCTTGTTGGTCAATTGTGCCCTTTGACCAGTTTAAACAAATGGTGCCTTTCTTGCACCACTTAACACCCTTTGTCTTGAATTCTACTTTATCCTATATTAATATTCCCATTTCTGCTTTTTTAAAGTTTATTTATTTTGTTTATTAATCTTTACACCCGACATGGAGCTTGAACTCAGGACCCTGATATCAAGAGTTTTCTGACTGAGCCAGGCACCCCCTCCATTTCTGCCTTTTAAAAAATCCTATTTGCCTGATGAGTTTTGTTTTTTTTAAAGATTTTATTTTTTTTTTTTTTTTTTTACAGAGAGAGATCACAAGTAGGCAGAGAGGCAGGCAGAGAGAGAGAGAGAGAGAGAGAGCTGAGCAGAGAGCCCGATGCGGGGCTCGATCCCAGGACCCTGAGATCATGACCTGAGCTGAAGGCAGCAGCTTAACCTACTGAGCCACCCAGGCGCCCCTTGCCTGAGTTTTTATCCCTTTATTTTCAACACCCCTGTGTCATTTTGTTTTAAGTTTACCTCCTGTAAATAATAAATAATTGGATTTCTTTTAATTTTATTTAAAAGTTTCTGTTCATTTATTTGAGAGAGAGCGAGAGCAGGAGGATGAGCCAGGGGGAGGGGGAGAAGGACAGAGGGAGAGGGAGAGGCCTGACACAGGGTTCAATCCCAGGACTCTGGGATTGAGATTTGTGTTGAAGCCACCCAGGTACCCCTGGATTTTTTTTAAGTAGGCTTCGATGCCCAATGTGGGGGTTGAACTCATGACCCTGAGATCAAGAGTTGCATGCTCTACCTACTGAGCCAGCCATTGGATTTTTTTTAAAGATTTTATTTATTTATTTGACAGACAGAGATCACAAGTAGGCAGAGAGGCAGGCACAGAGAGAGGAAGGGAAGCAGGCTCCCTGCTGAGCAGAGAGCCCGATGTGGAGCTCGATCCCAGGACCCTGGGATCATGACCTGAGCCGAAGGCAGAGACTTTAAACCACTGAGCCACCCAGGTGCCCCAGCCATTGGTTTTTTTAAAAACTCATTTTTCAGGGGTACCTGGTGGGGCTCAATTGGTTAAGCCACAGACTTTTTTTTTTTAATTTGAATTCAAGTAATTAACATATAGTGTACTACTGGTTTCAGGGCTAGAGTTCAGTGATTCATCAGTCTTACATAATACACAGCGCTCATTACATCACCTGCCCTCCTTAATGTCTATCACCTAGTTACCCCTCCCCCACTCCCTCTCCTCCAGCAACCCTCAGTTTGTTTCCTATAGTTAAGAGTCCCTGGGGCATCTGGGTGTCTCAGTGGATTAAGCCTCTGCCTTTGGCTCAGGTTATGATCCCAGGGTCCTGGGATCCAGCCCCACATCGGGCTCCCTGCTCAGTGGTGAGCCTATTTCTCCTTTTCCCTCTGCCTGCCACTCTGCCTACTTATGCTATCTCTCTGTCAAATAAATAAATAAAATATTAAAAAATAAAAGAGTCTCTAATGGTTTTTCTCCCTCTCTGATTTCATCTTGCTTTATTTTCCCCTCCCTTCCCCTATGATCCTTTGTTTTGTTTCTTAAATTCCACATATGAGGGGTGCCTGGGTGGCTCAGTAGGTTAAAGCCTCTGCTTTCAGCTCAGGTCATGGTCTCAGGGTCCTGAGATTGAGCCCCACATCGGGCTCTCTGCTCAGCAGGGAGCCTGCTTCCCTCTCTCTCTCTCTCTGCCTGCCTTTCTGCCTGCTTGTGATCTATCAAATAAATAAATAAATAAATCTTTAAAAAAAAATTCCACATATGAGTGCAATCATATGATAATTGTCTTTCTCTGATTGACTTATTTCGCTGGGCATAATACCCTCTAGTTCCATCTACATCATTGCAAATGGCACGATTTCATCTGTTTTTGTTGAATGAGTAGTATTCCATTGTATATATATATCACATCATCTTTGTCCATTCATGTTGATGGACATCTGGGCTCTTTCCATAGTTTGGCTATTGTGGACATTGCTGCTATGAACATTGGGGTGCAGGTGCCCCTATCTTTGGGGTAAATACCTAGTAGTGCAATTGCTGGGTCATAAGGTAGCTTTTTTTTTTTTTTAACTTTTTGAGGAACCTCCATACTGTTTTCCAGAGTGGCTGCACCAGCTTGCATTCCCATCAACAGTGTGGGAGGGTTCCCTTTCCCTGCATCCTCTCCAACATCTGTTGTTCCCTGTCTTGTTAATTTGAGCCATTCTGACTGGTGTGAGCTGATATCTCATTGTGGTTTTGATTTGTATTTTCCTGATGCCGAGTGATGTTGAGCACTTTTTCATGTATCTGTTGGCCAATTGTATGTCTTCTTTGGAGAAATGTCTGTTCATGTCTTCTGCCCATTTCTTGATTGGATTATTTGTTCTACAGCTGTTGCGAAGTTTCTAAAGGTGTAAGAGAATATACAAGTTAAAAATTTTCCTCTCGGGGCGCCTGGGTGGCTCAGTGGGTTAAAGCCTCTGCCTTTGGCTCAGGTCATGACCCAGTGTCCTGGGATCGAGCCCCACATCGGGCTCTCTGCTCAGCAGGGAGCCTGCTTCCTTCCTCTCTCTCTGCCTCTCTGCCTACTTGTGATCTCTGTCCGTCAAATAAATAAATAAAATCTTTAAAAATAAATAAATAAATAAAATCTTTAAAAAAAATTTTTTCCTCTCACTGTTACTACCAAGCTATACAGGTTCTTTTTCTAGGAAACAACTAAAGTTATCAGTTTCTTACATATCTTATCAAAGATATTCTTTGCATATACAAACAAGTATTCCTAGCCTTTCCTTTTATTTTTTTCTTATTCAAATGATAGCATACCATTCTTGTGTTCTGAATCTTACTTTTATCTTAACAACGTATCTTTGATGTCATTCCAAACTATCCATTTTTAAGCCTTTTATTGTGGAAATTTTTAAACATATATAAAGGAAAAAGAATAATATAATGAACCCCCATGTACCCATCATCCAGTCCAATAATAATTAACATCCTGTTATTATTATTTTATATATCCCTTTCACTTATTAAGATTTCACTGGCATGTTTTATTTTATTTTAATTAATTATTATTATTGTTTTGCTGGAGCATTTTATTTTTTAAAAAATGATTTTTATTAACATATAATGTATTATGTGCCCCAGGGGCACAGGTCTGTGAATCATCAGGCTTACACATTTCACAGCAGCACTCACGATAGCCCATACCCTCCCCTTGCTGGAGCATTTTAAAGCATATTTTAGGCATCATTTTTAAGAATTTGGGCTCATTTTGGGCTCAGAAGATGAAGGCTTTAAAAAAATACAACCATAATACCATTATCATACTCAGTAAAATATATAATTTCTCAGCATCATCAAATACTTAGTCTGTGCTTAGTTTTCTGTTAGTATCTAAAAAATGTTTTGTTTCATGGTTGCCAATCTAAGGATATTTTTACTGACAATTTCAGAAGATCTGCCACTTCCACTCCTTGTTTCCCTTGAGTTCTTTTTCCTATTTGACACTGTTAACTATTCCTTACAACTTTAAAAGTTAGATATTCTTCTGTTCTAAATCCCTTTTTCAGGGTGCCTGGGTAGCTCAGTGGGTTACAGCCTCTGCCTTCAGCTCAGGTCATGATCCCAGGGTCCTGGAATCGAGCCCCGCATTGGGCTCTCTGCTTAGCGGGGAGCCTGCTTCCTCCGCTCTCTCTCTCTCTGCCTGCCTCTCTGCCTACCTGTGATCTCTGTCTGTCAAATAAATAAAAAAAAATTGAAATCCTTTTCTTCTATTTTCTCTTTTTAAAAAAATTTTATTGACATATAATGTATTATTTGATTCAAGGGTACAGGTCTGTGAATCATTAGTCTTACACAATTCACAGCACTCACCATAGCACATACCCTCCCCAATGTCCATAACCCAGCCACCCTCTCCTTACCCCCAGCATCCCCCATCTATTTTTTTCTTGGTTCCTCTATTTCCTCCTACCTTCATCTTTGAGGCCCAGTGTTAAAACTCTTTTTTCTTTTTCTCTAACGTCCTTTCTTTAAAAAAAAAATAGAGAGAGAGAGAGAGAGAGACCATGAGCAGGGGGAGAGGCAGGGTAGAGGGAGAGGGAGAGGGAGAAGCAGACTCTCCATCGAACAACACTGAGCCTGTTTCGGGGCTTGATCCCAGGACCCTGAGATCGTGACCTGAGCCAAAGTCAGATGCTTAATCAATTGAGCCACCCAGGCACCCCTAACTTCTCTTCTTTTAAGTAATAATCCACATTATTATTTCAGTTATCACCTTTGCTGATGACTCTAAAGTCTTTGTCTCCAGTCCAAGCCTCTCATCCAAACGCAGGTCCTCTAACTGCCTAGAGGACACCTCTGAATAAAAAAACCCTTTGTAAACTCAAAATGAAACTATCTAAAATGGAACTTATCTTTCTCTTCAAATAACTTTCTTCAGGGGCGCCTGGGTGGCTCAGTGGGTTAAGCCGCTGCCTTCGGCTCAGGTCATGATCCCAGGGTCCTGGGATCGAGCCCCGCATCGGGCTCTCTGTACAGCGGGGAGCCTGCTTCCCTTCCTCTCTCTGCCTGCCTCTCTGCCTACTTGTGATCTCTGCCTGTCAAATAAATAAATAAAATCTTTAAAAAAAATAAATAACTTTCTTCATTGTTTGATTTCTGATAATGGCAATTTCATTCTCCCTGTTCCTAATCTTAACATCCAAGTTATTTCTAAACTGTAATTCTCTTTCATCCCCCTTATTCAGTTAGTTAGCAAGTACTATTGAATCTTCCTTTGTAGTGTCTCTAGCTTCTCTCCAGTCTCACTGTTATTCCCTAAAACCTAATCACAGATGTTCACATACATAAATTAGCTACCATTCAGCATTATGCTAGAAATCCTAACCAATGCAGTGAAATGAGAAATCAAAATAAGAGATATAAATATTGGCAACAAAAGCTATAACACATAAAAATACAGGTAATGATCTCTTACACAGGAGAGGACCACAAAAGCACTAAGCATAAAAGAAAAACTTGAATATATCAAAATTAAAAACTTCTGCTATTTCAGAAAATGATACACAAGCCACAGAATGGAAGAAAGTATCATAAGACATATGTTTGACAAAAGATTTTTAAAAAGATTTATTTATTTATTTATTTATTTATTTATCTTAGAGAAAGAGAGCGAGCATGAGCAGGGGCAGGGGTAGAAGGGAGGGAGAAGCAGACTCCCTGATGAGCAGGGATTTCTCTATGTGGGACTCGATCCCAGAACTCTGGGATCATGACCTGAGCCAAAAAGCAGATGCTTAACCAACTGAGCCACCCAGGCGCCCCAACATTGTCAATATACTAAAAAATCATTTAGTTGCACATTTAAAATGGGTGAATTTATGATGTGTAAATTTTTACCCCAATAAAGCTGTTTTAAAAAAATAATTACCCATTTGGGCCAGCAATCACATTCATATTTCCCTAAATGAACTGAAAATTCACGACCACACAAAATCCTGCACTTAGATGTTTATGGCGTTTTATTCGTAATTGCCAAATCTTGGAAGCAACCAAGACGTTCTTCAGAAGGTGAATATATAAATAAATTGTGGTACATCCAGACAATACAATATTATTCACTAAAAAGAAATGAGGCATCAAGCCATAAAAAGACATGGAAGAATTTCAAATGCACATTACTAAAGGGAAACAGCCAATCTGAGAAGTCTACATATTGTATGATTCCAACTATATGGCATTCTGGAAAAGGCAAAACTATGGAGACAATAAAAAGATCCGTGCTTGCCAGCGATTGTAGGGAGAGGGGAATGAATAGGCAGACCACAGGGTTTTTAGGACGGTGTAACTATTTTGTATGCTGTTATAATAGTGGATATATGCCATTGTATATTTCTCAAAACTCATTGGATATACAAAACCAAGAGTGAACTCTAAGATAGACAGTGGACTTTGGATAGTAACAGTGTGTCAACATAGGTTCATCAGTTACAACAAATGTGCTACTCTGCCCAGTGTGGGATTTTGAGATAGCCTAGGCTCTGCCTCTGTGGGGTCAGGAGATAAATGGAAATTCTCTGTAATTCCTGTTTAATTTGCTGTACCTAAAACTGCTCTAAAAAATAAAGTCTATTGGGGTGCCTGGCTGGCTCAGTTGGTAGAGCATGTGATTCTTGATCTTGGGGTCGTGAGTTCAAGTCCCACGCTCTTGACCTTGGGGTCGTGAGTTCAAGTCCCACGCTGGGGGCAGAGCTTACATAAAAAAATTCTGTGGACTCTGAAAAACAATCTGAAGGGTTTGAAGAGGTGGGGAGGTGGGAGGTTGGGGGAACCAGGTGGTGGGTATTAGAGAGGGCACGGATTGCATGGAGCACTGGGTGTGGTACAAAAACAATGAATACTGTTATGCTGAAAATAAATTTAAAAAATGACTATAAAAAAATTCTAAATAAAAGTCTGTTAAAAATGAACCGTTAGGGCACCTGGATGGCTCAGTTGGTTAAGTGTCTGCCTTCGGCTTGGGTCATGATCCCGGGGTTTGGAATTGAGTCCTGCATGGGGCTCCCTGCTCCGTGGGGAGCTTGCTTCTCCCTCTGCCTGCCAATGTCCTGCTTGTGCTCTCTCTGTCAAATAAATACATAAAACCTTGAAAAATTAACTGTTTATAGGGCCTTTGGGTGGCTCAGTTGGTTGAGCATCTGACTCTTGGTTTCGGCTCAGGTCATGATCTCCTGGGTCATGGGATCGAGCCTTGCACCAGGCTCCATGCTCAGGGGAGTCTGATCAAAGATTTTCCCCCTCTGCTCCTCCCCCGACTCACGCACACACACACTCTCTCTTTTTCTAAAATAAATAAATCTTTAAAAAATTTAACTGTTTAGGGGCGCCTGGGTGGCTCAGATGGTTAAGCAGCTGTCTTTGACTCAGGTCATGATCCCAGGGTCATGGGATCAAGCTCCGCATCGGGCTCCCTGCTCAGTGGAGAGCCTGCTTCCCCCTCTCCCTCTGCCTGCTGCTCTGCATACTTGTGCGCGCGCTCTCTCTCTCTCTCTCTCTCTCTCTCTATATATATATATATATATATAAATTTAACTGTTTAAACAAAAAATAGTAACAGTGAATTGTGGGGTAAAAGTAAAATGCATAACAATAGTGTAAAGTCCAAGAAGAGAGAAATGGATGTACACTAATGTAAGTACATAATAACATATAACTCTACATGAAGTGGTATAATAACACTTGAAGATAGACGGGTAGGTTATGGTTGTACATAATAAACCTATAAGATGTAACAAAACAGAGATGTGAAGCTAATAAGCCAATAAGGAGATAAAAGTGAAATTAAAATAATATTGATTAATCCAAAAGAAGGTAGAAAAAAAAGAGGAAAAAGAGAACCAAGAAGAGATGGGACAAATGGAAAACAAGAGAACATAACAATTCTACATATGTGTGCATATAATAATAATACAAGAGCTTCAGAATACATGAATCAAAAACTGACAAACTGCAAGAAAAACTAGACAAATCTGCAGTTCTAGTCAGATTTCAATACCCTTCTCTCAGTAATCAATAGAACGAGGAACCATAAAATTAGTGAGGATACAGAAGAAGTGAACAATACTATCAACCAAATTGACCCCATTGACATTTTTAGAACACTCCACCCAATAACAACAAAATACATATTCTTTTCAAGTGCACGTGGAGTATTTACCAGGGTAGACCATATTCTAGGCCACAAAAAAAGTCTCAATGAATTCAAAACGGTCAAGTCATACCAAGTATATTCTCTAAAAAAATGGAGTCAAATTACACACCAAAAACCAAAAGATCTCTGGAAAATCCTCAAATATTTGAAAATGAAACAATCCACTTCTAGATGTCCCATGGGTCAAAGAAGGAATCAAAAGAAATTAGAAAATATTTTGAACCAGGGGCGCCTGGGTGGCTCAGTGGGTTAAAGCCTCTGCCTTCGGCTTGGGTTGTGATCCCAGGGTCCTGGGATCAAGCCCTGCATCGGGCTCTCTGCTCAGCAGGCAGCCTGCTTCCCTTCCTCTCTTTCTGCCTGCCTCTCCGCCTACTTGTGATCTTTGTCTGTCAAATAAATAAATAAATAAATAAAATCTTTAATTAAAAAAAAAGAAAATACTTTGAACCGAATAAAGATGAAACCACACAATAATTTATGGCATTCTGCTAAAGAAGTATTCAGGGGGTAATTTTTAAAAATATATTTTATTTATTTATTTTGAGAGAGAGAGAGCAGGTGAGGGCTGGAGAGAGCGGCAGAGAGAGAATGAGAGAATCTTAAGCAGGCTCCTCTACCCTCAGCGCAGAGCTTGATGTGGGGCTTGAACTCGTGACCCTGAGATCATGACCTAAGCCAAAATCAAGAGCTTAATCCACTGAGCCACCTGGGTAGGTGCCCCTTAGCAAGCAGTTTTTATACACTAAAAACCTATATTAGAACAGAAGAAATGGGGGCACCTGGGTGGCTTAGCGGGTTAAAGCCTCTGCCTTCGGCTCAGTTCATGATCCCAGGGTCATGGGATCGAGCCCCGCATGGGGCTGTCTGCTCAGCGGGGAGCCTGCTTCCTCCTCTCTGCCTGCCTCTCTGCCTACTTGTAATCTCTGTCTGTGAAATAAATAAATAAATAAAATCTTTAAAAAAAAAAAGAACAGAAGAAATGTCTCAAAAACAATGACTTCAGCTTTCACTTCAGTAAAAAGAAGAGCAAATAAAATTCAAAGGAACAAAAATAATGAAGATCAAAGTGGAAATCTGTGAACTAGAAAATAATAAAGAAAACCAGATTCTTGTAAGCCAGTATTCATAGCACCATTAGTCACAATAGTCAAAAGTTGGAAAAAAAACCCAAAATGTCCATCAATAAATGAATGGTAGCTAGAAAAGTCAAATTCATGGAGACAGAAAGTTGGTTTCCAGGGGCTGGAGGCAGGGGGAAATGAGGAGTTCTTGCTTAATGGGTACAGAGTTTTCTGTTAGAGATGATGAAAAAAGTTTTGGAAATATCAATGGTGATGCTTTGCACAACATTGTGAATGTACTTAATGCCCCTGAATTTTACACTTGAAAATGGGTAAAAGGGCAAATTTTGTTATGCAGTTACCACAATTTAAAAAAATAATAAGGTAACACAAAAAACACATTGAACTGTACGAAAAATGTTTTTTTTAAGATTCTACTTATTTACTTGACAGAGAGAGATCACAAGTAGGCAGAAAGGCGGGCAGAGAGAGTGGAGAAAGCAGGCTCCCTGCAGAGCGGAGAGCCGGAAGTGGCACTCGATCCCAGGACCTGAGCCCAAGGCGGAGGCTTAATCCATTGAGCCACCCAGGCGCCCGAACCGTACAAACATTTTAAATTTTTTATTTTTAAGCAATCTCGACACCCAAGGCAGGGGTGGAAATTACAACCGCGAGATCAGGAGTCACATGCTCTACTGACAGCTAGACAGGGACCCCTGAACAGTACAATTTCAATGAGTGAATTGTGCGGTATATGAATTTATATCTCCATAAAGCCGCTAAAAAAGGAGTGCAGACTGTATGATCCCACTTACAGAAAACTCCAGAAAATGCAAATTAATATGGTGACTGAAAGTAACCCTAATTCGCTCACTCCTTCATTTTCTTTTATCGCCTCCATTTTTTCCTAATACTTCAGTTTCCTGCCTGCCTCCTTACGTCAGGGCTGGTCTTGAGGAGGAAACTGGGGTCTGGGGAGGAAAGGGCGGCCTCACTTTGGCAAGGGAAAGAGGTGCCTTGGGGACCTCTGCACCGGGTAACCGTCTTGGGGGTCCGCACCTGGGGGCCGGATCCAAGTAATCCTCGTTAGTTACTCCAAGGGGTAGTCGGTCTAGAAGCCTGTGAGTCGCAGACAGTGAGGCTGGCGCTAAGACTCCACTTCCCAGGAGGTATCGGGGCACCCAGCGGAGGCTGCGCCTGACGACGGGGGCGGGACTCGGTAGCTGCCCGGATGTGGCGCCGAGCTCGCCGCGCCTGCCCGCCCCCGCCACAGTCGCGCTGGGAGGCTCTGCCCGCTGTAGTCAACAGCGGTGGAAGACGACCGGTTTTGCTTTGCCAGGTAATCTTTATGGAGACTCCCCGCCCCCAGCGCTCCCGCACCGCCCCCCACCTTTATCCCCCACACTTTTCGTGAGTCTGCCCAGCCCCGGAGGCTTGCGTGAGTCTGTGAGCCATTCCTGAGATGGAAGGCATTGGACGGTGGGGTGAGGTGTATGCCTATGGAGGAGACTAAGCCCGCTCCCGCTCTTGCTACTTGCGAATCCCAGGTGGGGCAGCGCTCTGTCCCAGGCTCAGGAGTCCCTAGGAAGTGCTGGAACCAAGTAGGCCTGGTGGTGAAGGATGCGAAGGAAGTGCCGAGCGGGCTTGTGGAGCTATTGCTGGGTCACTACCCCTGCGTCTCTGGTTAAGTTTCCAGTCGCGGGGTAGTCTTCCCCTGGCTCGGATTTGGGGAGTGTTCACATGGCTTCCTTCGGCTTCTAGAGTCCCAAAGCCTTTGGCTGGACCTGAACCAAAGAAGGCAGTCTCCGGTGTGAGAAAGCTGCCAGTGTTTAGTAGAGGAACTAAGTTGTGTGAGAGTAATAGATACAGATTGGGGGGTCTTCTGCTGAATTGTTTTGGTTCCAGAGAGTTACAGCGTGATTTCAAGTGCATTAGACTCAGACTTACCAAGAGGGTGAGACCTGGAGGAGAATGTGCTAGAAACAGTAATCCTTTGAGCTGCATTCTTGTCTTGACTGTTACTGGGTCTTTTACACTGTAAAAAGCTGTAGGTGATCCGTGACAGGACTCCATTGTGCTAGATCCCGAGGCTGAGGTAAACAAGCTTTTCTTATTTGCTTTCTTTTATGACCCCTACCTTCTCTCAGAGCTCCAAACCCTTTAAAAATACTTTTATTTTTAGTATTTTAAACCATTTTAAAATATTCATTACAGTAGTGTTAACTATATATGTATTGCTGTGCAGTAGATCTCTAGAATTTTTCATCTTGGCAAACTAAAACTTTCATTTTAAAGATTTTATTTATTTGAGAGAGTATGTAAGCCTGTGAACATGAGTGGGGGAGGGCCAGAGGGACAAGCAGATGCCCCATTGACTATGGACCCACCCCCCTTAATATGAGCCTCAATCCCAGGACCCTGAGATCATGACCTGAGCAGAAATCAAGAGTCAGATGCTTAACCTACTGAGTCACCCAGGCACCCTGCAAAACTGAAACTTTGTCACCAGTAAACAATTCTCCATTAGGGTGCCTGAGTGGCTCAGTTGGTTAAGTGTCTGACTCTTGATTTTGGCTCAAGTCATGATCTCATGGGTCGTGGGATAGAGCCCTGCGTCAGGCTCCATGCTCAGCAGGGACTCTGCTTGAAGATTCTCTCTCTCTGCCCTTCCTCCTATTCTTTCTTTCTCTCTAAAATAATTTTTTTTTTAAAACCTTCCCCATTTCCCCTCCTCCAGCCCTGGCAACTACCATTCTACTTTCTGTTTTTATGTGTTTGACTACTGTAGATACCTTATGTAAGTGGAATCATGCAGTATATGGCTGTCTATGTGATTTCACTTAGCGTATGTCCTCAAGTTTCATCCATGTTGTAGTGTATGAAGAGTTCCTTCTCTTTCTCTCTCTTTTTTTTAAGTAGGCACCATGCCCAGTGTGGGGCTTGAACTCATGACCCTGAGATCAAGAGTCGCATGCTCTACGATTGAGCCAGCCAGGTGCTCCAAGATTTCCTTCTTTTTAAGGTTGAATAATATACTATATATATATATATATATATATATATATATTTTTTTTTTTTTTTTTAATGTGTTCATCTGTTGATGGTCTTTAGGTTGCTTCCACCTCCTGGCTCTTGTGCATAATGTTGCAATGAACATTGGTGTACAAATACCGCTTTGAGATCCTGTTTTTAATTCTTTTAGATATATTTTTAGTATATTTAAACTTTTTAACTGTGGATAATTCCAAACATACACATAAGTAAATAACATATGCTGAACATGTGGGACATGTGGGCTGAGTAAATGAGTCAGGTGCTTGTACAAAGTAGCCCCCCAAACTTTGATAGAGAGTTTGCTATGGGTGAGGATGTCGTGGGTTTTGTTTCAGACCTGGGATGTTCTAGCTGCCCTTCATCATCTAGTCCCTCAGTGTGGCTTGAGTGCTCATCTGCAGACCATATAACCAGAAGGGTTAGTAGATATAAACAAGCAGAAACGAGTGTAGATGCCTTTTCCTAGTTATCGAGATGAGGAGCTGCGAATTTGGGGTGCGAAGTGGTCTTTGGGTCTAAGAGTTTGGTCTGGTTCGGGAACCCCCTCAGATGCACAGTTGTCCTGAAAGCAGTCACTTTGAACAGAGATGTTGGCTACTGGATGATAAAGGATAGCAGGCTGGGAAGGTGAGTTGTTCATATAGGAATTGCTACAGGAATTCAGAGGAGAAAGAAGTTAATCCAGACTGGGAAAATCAAGGAAGGCTATTCTCAAAGAATGTGCTGGTGACTTTACCCTTTTCTCATTGACCTTGTATGTTTGATCCTTATGCCTCTTCCTAGGTGGAAAAAGATAGGGCTGATGGTCAGTGAATACTAAAGATGAATTACACTCCGGACTTTTAGCTGTGGGACCTGTGCTAATGAAGGCTTTAGGTGGAATGCCTTGTGAGTCAGAATTGGCTCTGTGGGAAGAGAGCTACCTCTAGTGGGCCTGTGTGAAGCATACTCAGAAGGCCAACTTTTCTCTTTCCTTTTTTTTTTTTTTTTTAAGATTTAATTTAATTTATTTCTTAGAGTGAGAGAGAGAGAGACAGAGAGCATAAGCAGAGGGGAGAGGCAGAGGGAGAGGGAGAAGCAGGCTCCCCGCTGAGCAGGGAGCCTGATGCAGGACTTGATGCCAGGACCCCAAGATCATGACCTGAGCCAAAGGCAGACTCTTAACCCACTGAGCCACCCAGGTGCCCTGAAGGCCAACTTCTCTTTACTCTGACTGAAAATAAGATGTTTTGTTTTGTCTGTGATATGGGCCTAATCTAGACCTTAGCTGATATGACAATAGAGGGGCGCCTGGCTGGCTCAGTTAAGCGTCTGCTTTTGGCTCAGGTTGTGATCCTGGAATCTCAAGATGGAGTTCCACATTGGGCTTCCTGCAGGGAGCCTGCTTCTCCCTCTGCCTTTCATACTGCTAGTGCTCTTTCTTGCGCTCGCACATGCTCTCTCTCTCTCTCTCTCTCCCCCTTTCTCTCCAATAAATAAAGAAAGAAAAAGACAACAGGATGAGGGATGTATCTATTCCCCCAAATTCCTAAGGTGAGAAACTAATTGATTCTCAATTTTTAAAAAAGATTTTATTTATTTGAGAGTCGGGGGGAGAGAGAGAGAGCGAGAGCACAAGAGCGGGGAGGGTCAAAGGGAGAAGCAGACTCCCTGCTGAGCTGGGAGCCCAATGTGGGACTGGATCCTGGGACTCTAGGATCATGACCTGAGCCAAAGGCAGTCGCTTAACTGAGCCATCCAGGCGCCCTCATTTTTTTTTTTCCTATAATCAAATACTTATGACAGTTTATCCCCTTTCCTCCATGTTCCGACACGTGAAGTTAATGCTATCAGGATCAGGTCTGAAATTAGTGCAGTAGTTAAGCTAAAGGAAATGGAGTGCTCTGGGGGCACTGACAGGGTAGGGCGGTGATAGGGTTTTAAAATGGGATATAAATGTGGGAGCTCATAGTAAACACGCTTCTTGGAGGTCATCTATGCCTTACCGTTAACTCTCAAATGCTTGATTCCTGAAGAAGTAAAAGAGAAAGTATGGTGGTGGTATGACTAATGGTTTTGCTCAGATAAGGTAGGAAGGGATGAGATCTGTGGTTTGTCTAGCACTGTAATCACATTACAGAACTTTTGCCTTCCCCAGAACAGTACAAGAATTATTACGAAGTCATAGTAGTTTCGAATGCTTAATGAGTACTTTCTGTGTGACAGGCACTAATAAGTACTACACAAACATTCTTTCCCGTAAGCCATGGGTGAAGCGCTTGCTGAAGTCGACAAAGCTTAGAAAAAGAAAGGACTGGTTTTGGACTCCAGGTGGCCTGACATCAGAGCCTGGACTCTTTACTCTGGGAGGCTAAGTCTGACTGGTCTACCTTTCTCCAATTTTAGGACGTCACTGTCAGGAACAGGGATTGCTTTGCTGGGTCTATAGCCACAGACCCAAAGTCAGAGCCATATTTCTTTTGTTTCAACCTTTAGACCCTCCTTTCTACATCAGTGTGTTTTTTAAAAGACATATTTATTTATTTGAGAGGGAGAGGGGGAGAGAGAGAGAACATGTGTACGCATGAGCGGGAGGGGCAGAGGGAGAGAGAATTTCAAGCAGAGTCTGTGCTGAGCACGGAGCCCAATGCAGGGCTCCATACCATGACCCTGAGATCACAGCCTGAGCTGAAACCAAGAGTCAGATGCCTAACCGATTGTGCCACCTGGGTGTACCAACATCAGTGCTATTTTAAAAATTAGTTTCCATTTACTGAGCACCCACTATGTTTTAGCACCTTTGATAGAGTATAGCCAGACCTGACAAAAATAAAACAGAAATACCTATGTATGTGAATGGTTTTTAATCTTTTTGGGCTCACAGCCTTTTTAACAATCTGATGACAGTTTTGGATCTTCTTTCCAGAAAAATTCACTTATGTACCTACACATAATATCGCATACTTCAGAGGCGACTTCTAGGACCTACTGAAGTTTATCCTCTAGCAGTCCATGGACTCCATGGTAAGAACTCTTGTCCTATGTACTCTTTCTCAGCTGACTCTTCTGTGGTATTAAGGGGATGGTCAGTGGGTGGGGGGTCTTACCTCCTCTCTTTCTCCTCAGAGAGAAATGTTGGTAAAGCTTAGGCTCCCCAAATGAACCAAGCATCTGTGAGTGTTCTTTCTTTCTCTATTGCACTTAGGACTCCAAAGAAAGAATGCAGACAATCAAATGTGTGGTTGTAGGAGATGGGGCTGTAGGTAAGACCTGCCTCCTCATCAGTTACACAACGAATGCCTTTCCTGAGGAGTATATCCCCACCGTCTTTGATAACTATAGTGCCCAGACGTCTGTGGATGGCCAGATCGTCAGCCTGAACCTGTGGGACACAGCTGGCCAAGAGGAGTATGACCGACTGCGAACGCTGTCCTACCCCCAGACCAATATCTTTGTCATTTGTTTTTCCATTGGCAACCCATCCTCGTATGCCAATGTGAGGCATAAGTGGCACCCTGAGGTCTCCCATCATTGTCCCAATGTGCCTGTTCTGCTGGTAGGTACCAAGAGAGACCTGCGGGATGACATTGAGACAGTGAAGAAGCTGAAGGAACAGAGCCTAGTGCCCACAACTCCTCAGCAAGGCACTTCCCTGGCTAAGCAGGTGGGGGCTGTGAAGTATCTAGAATGTTCAGCCCTGATGCAGTATGGGGTGCATGAGGTATTTTCAGAAGCTGTCCGGGCTGTGCTTTACCCTGCCACAAAGAAGAACACCAAGAAGTGTGTCCTTTTATAGCTTTTGGGGTGCTATTTGGGGACTGCACCGAAGGGGGAATAAGAGGGATTCCTTTGATAGCATTGAACAATGCCAGCATGAGCCATTTGTCTCTTTTCCTAGAAACCCTAGACTCCAGGTTATCGGGCTTTTGAGGAACAAAGATAGCCTCGTTTGTACATGGTTGCTGTGAAGTTTGGTCTGAACCTTTTGGAGGAAGTTTGGGGGGAAAGGGGGAGAGAGAGAGAGAGAGACTGACTTTTACCTCTGAACTAGCTTTCCTAGCTGTATTTACCATTGAGCAAGTGCCTCACAGAAGGACAAGTTTCTACAGTTTCGAAAGCATTGCCTTAAACTTTCTGATATAGTAATTTTGGAAAATCATTTTATGTGTGACACCTGGGTGTTCCCAGTGTCGACATGTATTCTTCCCATTCTGGAGATGGGACATGTTTGCAAAAACGGTTAAGCAGCATTTCTTGAAGTTCTGGAAGATACTAATTGATGTTCCTTAACAAGGTTCTATGGTCAAGTAAGTCAGGAACCAGTGGGTTTTTTTTAAGTGTTTATTTAAATTCCAGTTAGTTAACAAACTGTGATATTAGTTTCAGGTGTACAATTTAGTGATTCAGCACTTCTGTACAACACGTGGTGCTCATCACAAGTGTCCTTTAATCCTCATCACCTATTTACTCCAGCCTCCCCCCTTTTGGTAACCAGTGATTTAAATAAAGCTGAACAGGTTCCTCTACTGGAGGGATTTATAACTTTTAGTAAGTGGGCAACATTTCTCAAATTTATTTCACTGAATTTTTTTTTTTTTTTTTGCTTCCACGCAACACCTGTTAACCTCTCTAGAAACACAGTTTCAGAGATGTTGGATTAAAAGGAACTAGAAACTCCCAAAGAGGCTGTGAAAAAAAAGCATAATGTGGTCCTGTTCTTTTTGTTATTTCCCTCTTTATGCCTTTGAGAGCAATGTTTATCAGCCATGGACTTGTTACTGGCTCCTCTTCCGCCCTTAGGTGTTGGGTTTGGCACTTAGTCATGGTAGCGCATTGGATGTGGGGTCTGATGGTCAGATCTGTTGTTAGATTATGATAGCACTATGGGCCTTGTGATGTGGAATTAATCCCCCATAAAGCTGTGTCCCTGGGCCTCTGTGAGGCGCCTTTTTTTCTGTCAGCCTCTGCTTTAGGGAAAGACCACTGAAGGTTAACCCCATCAACCAACCAACCAACCAACCAAAATATTCTGCCAGTCGTTATCAGGGAGTTGTGTGATTCTTCTCAGTGTCCTGCCTTGCTCTCTTCCTATTCCTCCCTCCTCTGTATGCGTGTGTGTATGTTTGTGTGTGTTTTCAGTCCTGGTTGCCTTTTGAGGTCTTTTAGTTGCTCAAAGAAAGTTGGAGTATATTGGATTTCCAGACCCTGGGGCTGTCAACATTGGTAGGGATTTTGCCGGAGTTGCTCAGTCTGCCCTGCGGTGGTAGGAGTCACATTCTTTACCCTACTAAGCCTGTTTCTCCTTATTCTTTCTAGTTGTACTTTTTACCTTCCTCCTTTGATATGGAAGGAAAACTTCCTTCTCCACCTGGCAGATAGTGGTTAACGACTCCACTGGGCACATATCCTCCTACCCTGTCAAAATAAGCAGTGGATCTTTGAGAGTTTGGGAAATGGAGTTAAAAGAATCACCTAGCTACTTCTGTGGCAAATGAAGTGTCTGTGCTTTGCTCTGGGGTGGTCTCACTGTTGCTCTTTGACAATATATGATCACATTAGAGCTCAGGTTAACTGAGCCTCCTGGACAGGGTTGCCAGGTAAAAGAGAGTAGTTTTTGTTTGTTTGTTTGTTTGTTTTTTTACAAATAATTTTTTAGTGTAAGTATGTACCATACAGTATTTGGGAATAGATTAAAAAATTATTTGCTCTTTATCTGAAATTCAAATTTAATGGGACATCCTGTATTTCTATTTGCAAAATCTGGCACCCCTATTCTTGGAGGATTGGAAAGCTGGAGGTCAGGCAGATACCAAGTATTGTTAGAAAGTAAAAGGTTACATAAGCTCACTGTTCCTCCTCCTTTTCTTCTGGTTTTCCTTTCCCTCACCATGGGCTAAGGTGTTCTGTTTTGCTTTTCCTGTATCACTGCACTCTCCTCTTCATACAGTAATTCATTGGTGTGTATTTCTACACCATCGTCTAAGGCTGTGGAGGATCCAGGGTGGATAGCATTGTCTGGTAGATGTCTTCTCAGTTTCAATGTACTGTATCTGTTTCTGGTGTGTGACCTAGGGCCTCCTGTTGCGGGGGCTGTAGGAGCTCTGTATGAACAGGGTGTTAACTGGAAGAGGGTGAGGGTGGCCCTCCTTAACTAAGGCCCAATAGCACTTTGGAAAGTGGGGGTCTATTATCATAGTGTGGGGACTGTAAGAGTCAGCTGGCCTGTTGGCAGGTGTACCAACTGCTGTGTTGTAGTCCCTGAGTTTTCTCATGGGCGGCCAGATGAAGCACCTATTGCTTGAGTGTGTTCCGGTCTCAGGATGTTTGGACTGATGCTGCCTGAGGTCCTTACGGACTTCATGGTTGAAAGGGGCTAGAAACATAGCTGTCACCTATGTCTCTGGGAACTTTCCATAGCTACTGAAATCTTTTTAACTGACTTTTAATTTAATAGTGCCTCCTACTCCCGCTTTGTCTGGGAAGATCTCAAATGTAAGCCTGGACTTGGTTTGGTCAAACTCGCATCCTTTAATGAAGGGAGGTGTGAATCATAAGTCTGAGAGTATTGTTTTGTATTGGACTGACTTGATGGTCCTACATACACTGACATCTTGATTTTTATACTTAAAAAGAATTTGTATGACGACTAACATGCTAATATCACTTTTAAATTGTTCATAATGAATGGCAATAAACTTTTCTGATTTCACTGGGTCTGTTGCTTTCTAAAAATCAAAGCAATTCCTCAACCCTCCTCCTTTGTTGAGTGGTTTCTAAATCCCTTTCAACTTGCAAAGGATGAAATAACTATAATTGTATTCCACATCACACCTACATGTAACTGTACTTATTTTTCTACCTCAGACAATCAGGGCAGGGAACTGTCTTCCCTGCTAACATCGATTCTCTTGTTCCTGCTGGTTTTCACTAATGACAGACCAGTTAGTTCCCTGTCGGCGATTTTTCTCACTTAGTACACTACATTCGGTAAACAATTATCACACTCCTATTGTGTTATAGGTATTATAGTAGTAGGGACTAGGGTTGTAAATATAGGATATAACATTTAATGTCCTTTGCCTCTTCAAGTTATTTCAGGAAAATATCTTTCTTCTGTTTGTTATAAAAATGAACTGATACTCTTAATTGTATATAGCACTGGTGCACTATTAAGTGACTAGTAAGGAAGAGCAAAACCATGTTGTTTTGTGTTGCTTTGCAAATAGCTTTATTGAAATATAATTTACATACCAAAAAGTTCACCCATTTCAGGTGTACAGTCTAATGATTTTTGGTAAATTTATTTACACAGCTGTCACCAAAATCCAGTTTTATTTTTTTAAGATTTTATTTTATTTTTTATTTATAGATTTTATTTATTTATTTGAGAGAGAGCAAACGAGCATGAGAGAGAGCACAAGGTGGGGAAAGGGAGAAGCAGGCTCCCCTTCAAGCAGGGAGCCCGATGTGGGACTTGATCCCAGGATGCTGGGATAACTGCCTGAGCTAAAGGTAGACACTTAACCAACTGAGCCACCCAGGTGCCTTAAGATTTTATTTTTAAGTAATCTCTGCACCAAAGGTGGGGCTAAAACTTACAACCCTGAGATCAAGAGTCGCATGCTCTACTGACTGAGCCAGCCAGGCACGTCAGCTAAAATCCAGTTTTAGAACATTTCTGTCACCTCAAAGAGATCCCTCATGCAGTGAATCCCTGTTCCCGGCCCCAACCCTAGGCAACTAGTTATCTACTTTCTTTTTTCTGAACATTTCATGTACATGGAATCAAATAATATGTGGTCTTTTTTTAATCAAGTAAGATCTGCACCCAACGTGGGACTTGAACTCACGACCCTGAGATAAAAAGTTGCAAGCTCTACCAACTGAGCCAGTCAGGATCCCCCAATATGTGGTCATTTGGAACTCACTTTCTCTGTTTGGCATAATGTCTTCAAGGTTTATCTCTTTTGCAGCACATATTGGTACTTTCTTTTGGCGGGGGATCTTTTTTTGACCAAACTTATTTTTATCTTGCAGAGAAGATCAAGAAAGGCTTTCTCCTCCACCCCACCTCCCTAATTATATTTATTGCCTCTCCCATTTTTCCCCTCAGTGAATTCTAGTTTAACTATATCTTTTTTTTTAAGATTTTTATTCATTTGACAGAGAGAGAGAGAGAGTACAAGCAGGGAGAGCAGCAGGCAGAGGGAGAGGGAGAAGCAGGCTCTCTGCAGAGCCAGGAGCCGGATGTGGGACTCGATCCCAAGACCCTGGGATCATGACCTGAGCCGAAGGCAGCCGCTTAACAAACTGAGCCACCCAGGCATCCCTGACTATATCTTTAAGTAAGATAATTGCTCTGTTCCTCAAAGAACCTTGGTCATTTGAAAGCAATCTAAAGTGTTCTTTAAATTCCCATAGTCCTATGTATCTTTTATTTTCTAGAGTACATACTGTTGAAATCAAGTTATATGTATAAAAGTTGTATGTATCTTTTATCCTCTATAGCACATAGTATCAGAAAGAAAAACCACAGGCCCAAAATGGATTCACTAAGGTTAGGAGCCTGAGATAGGTAAAACCAAGACTTAATACCTAATTAACAAGTGTTTCAGTTCCGCCAGGAATAGCCATTCAACATGCATTTTCCTGATCAGCACTAGGAAATTTACTCATAGACCCCTCTGTTCTCCTTTAGAGGGTGACCTTGCCTAAAACAGTGCTTTCTTTACTAATAATTTGGGGGGGGGGTGTTTAAAATTTACTTATAATCTCTACACCCAATGTGGGGCTTGAACTCACAACACCGAGATCGAGTCATGTGCTCCACCAACTGAGCCAGGCAGGCGCCCCTACTTCATTTCTTTTGATTGCTGAATAATATTCCTCTGTATGGATATACCTTATTTTATCTACTTATAATTGAGGGGAATATGGATTGTTTCTACCTTTTAGCTGTTATGAATAGTGCTGTTACGAACCTTTGTGTACAAGTTTTTTTTTTTTAAGGTTTTATTTATCTGACAGAGAACACACAAGCAGGGGGAGAGGCAGGCAGAGGGAGAGGGAGGAGCAGACTCCCCACAGGGACCCTGACGTGGGGCTTGATTCCAAGACCCTGGGTTCATGACCTGAGCCAAAAGCAGTTGCTTAACCAACTGAGCCACCCAGGTGCCCCTGTGTACAAGGTTTTGTATGGACATGTTTTCAGTTTTCTTGGGTATATACTGGAGTGCTGGAAATTGCTGGGTCATGTGGTAAATTTACACAAAACCACGTTTTGAGTCAAGAATAGCATCTTTAGGGGCGCCTGGGTGGCTCAGTGGGTTAAAGCCTCTGCCTTTGGCTCAGGTCATGATCCCAGGGTCCTGGGATCGAGCCCCGCATCGGGCTCTCTACTCAGCAGGGAGCCTGCTTCTCCCCTCTCTCTCTCTGCCTGCCTCTCTGCCTGCTTGTCATCTCTGTCTGTCAAATAAATAAATAAAATCTTAAAAAAAAGAATAGCATCTTTAGTATTTATAGTATGTGAAGTCCCCTTCCCCATTCTTTATTTTTTTAAGAATTATTTTTAAAAATATTTTATTTATTTATTTGACACAGAGAGCGAGCACGAGTAGGGGGAGTGGGAGAGGGAGAAGCTGACTCCCAGTTGAGCCAGGAGCCCGACATGAGGCTCGATCCCCGGACCCTGGGATTGTGACCTGAGCTGAAGTCAGATGCTTAAGTGACTAAGCCGCCCAGGTGCACCGTGCCCCTTCCCCATTCTATAACACTCTATCTACCTCTTGCTGGATCTGCTTTTCCTTAAGCACAAACAACTAAGAAGCAGTGTAAAGTACGTTTAGGGCGCCTGGATGGCCCCGTCAGTTAGGTGTCTACCTTCGGCTCAGGTCATGATCCCAGGAGCCTGCTTCTCCCTCTCCCTCTGCTGCTGCCCTACTTGTGCTCTCTGGCTCTGTCTGTCAAATAAATAAATAAAATCTTTTTAAAAATAAAGTGCATTTAGGGGCGCCTGGGTGGCTCAGTGGGTTAAAACCTCTGCCTTCGGCTCAGGTCATGATCCCAGGACCCTGGGATCGAGCCCCACATTGGGTCTCTGCTCAGCAGGGAGCCTGCTTCCTCCTCTCTCTCTGCCTGCCTCTCTGCCTCCTTGTGATCTCTGTCTGTCAAATAAATAAATAAAATCTTAAAAAAAAAACTCCACAGAGGGAAAAAATGATTCAAGTAATTTTTACACACAGTACATTATATATCCTTAATAGGATATAGTCTAAGGACAAAAATCTGCAAAGAACTTCTGAACTTTACTTAGGTTTATTGTTGGTAGTGGTATCCACCTTGCAATTCTGAAAAGAGTCAACATATGGATGTCGGGAACCAGAATTTTAAGAGAAGCAAGATAGAAATACGAAATGGGGAAAAGTGAGTGAGAACCCTGTGGTGTTGGACTTGAATTGGAAGTATTAGTATAAAACTCATTGTTTTAAAATTTGTTTTTTAAATGTAAGCTCTACACCCAATGTGGGGCTTGAACTCACAGCCCCAAGACCAAGAGTTGCATCCTCTACCGACTCAGCCAGCCAGGTGCCCTTTAAACTCTCTCTCTTTTTTTAAGCTCTCTCCTCTGGAAGGGCCTATAAGCGATGATGCCCCAGTTTCTAAATACCATTCCCCACTAAAAGATATCAGGGCTCCTTGGAGAAATGGCTTATATCACGTCTCGGACAGGGAATATACAGAGTAAGCCTAGAACATCTTGTGTCAAAAATCAAGGAAGTATTTCAAGACTAATAACACAGGAGCCAGAGTGAAGTGGGTCCCTCTGGACAAATTTGGAACAGTTTGAGCATCAAAAAGGATAATGATGGTGCTAGATTATGACACATTAAAATAAAACGGGAGAGGGGAGGTAAGACCAAGTTCTTTACTGAATAAATGCACTTAGTAAGTGTAAAAGGCATTTAAGAATAAGTCACCCTTCTGCACTCTCCCAATATAACTGATTCAGGCAAGAATCATTAAAGGATGCTAAAACTATTGGGCGAACATTCACACAATCTCAACCCCATTTACTAATTACAAAACGAAAAATGTGCCTTTGGGATGGAGAGACCTGGTGCTCAAATACAGCATCACCAAGAGTGACAACCTGACATTTGTGCCTTCTGATGCCTGGTAAAATATTTAACGTAAATCAATTTGAAGAAACAATCAGACGAATTCAGAATATGGAATATTTTCAAGACAACGTGCCAGGATTCTTCAAAAAAAAAATGTAGTATCATGCAACACAAAGAAAAGGCTGCTGTTTCTGGATTAAGACTGAAGGGAGAGTACTAAGTGCAGTGCAAAAACCTTCAGCGGATCCTGGACTGAAGTGTAAAATGCTCCAACTAGGACAACTGGGGAAATTTAAATACGAAATAAAAACTGTATGCTAAATGATAATGATTCAATGTTAATTTTTGAAGATGCAGTAACGATTTTGTGGTTATGTAGAAAACGTCCATTTTTAGGGCTGGAGAATCACATTTGGTTCTGAACCATTTGGTTCTGAACCTTTCAAATGGTTCAGAAATTAAAACAAAAATAAAACCTGTAATAATGTCAACAATTGTGAACCTAGCTTGAAGGGTCGGCTGTTCCTTTTACTCATCTTTTTCACACTTCCCGAAAGAAACCGAGGGGGAAGGGACTCCATTTCCCTGGGGAAATGTCAATTCAAAACAACTTGGATAGGTACTTCCGGCACAGTGCGATTTTTGGCCAGCCTCTCCTTCCGAGGCAGAAGCAAAGCAGCTTCTAATCTTTACTTCCGCGTACCACGGCATGGTGACCCGCGGTAACCAGGACGTAGGCTACGTGACCCAGGCAGCTCCTTCTGATTGGAGGAACAGCCGTGACACCTACCCAATGCACTGGGAATGCTCTTGCGCAGATTAGCAGAAGGGGGCGGGACCAAACATTTTCTTTGACCAACCGCTTTCCACATACCCAACCTCCTGATCCCTTACGGTCGAATCAAATGCCGTTAGTAAAGTAGTTCGCCTTTTTCGTAGGACGGCCGGTCTTTCCGGTTACGTCCCCCCACCCCCTCATTCCGCTTCCGGTAAGGCCTGGTGGGGTCAAGGAACCCTGTAAGTCACTTCTGGGCGACTAATGTTTTTATTTCCGGTCCATGGGACCAGGCTGGGATTTGCTGCTTCCCGTAGCCTCCGGTGACACCACAACCACCATCATGTCAGACACGGACAGCGATGAAGATTCTGCTGGAGGCGGCCCATTTTCTTTAACCGGTTTCCTTTTCGGCAACATCAATGGAGCCGGACAGCTGGAGGGGGAAAGCGTCTTGGATGATGTGAGGGGGCTGGCGTGGGTATAGGGTTGGTGGTTGTCGGACTGAGCGAGGAGAGTAGAGCCCCTGTGAGAGGGCGCGGTTAACGTAAGAGGAGAGGAAATGAGAAGAGGATGCTATCCTAGTAGAGCGTGCAGATCGTAGACTGGAGGCTCCGTTCTGGTTGGGGGTGGGAAGAAAGAACTGTAGGCAAGCCCTCGTAGGTCAGGCGCGCTGGTGTGGGTGGCTTTGGGGATAATGGTCATTCGCACAAGGCAGCCGGAAAATAGCGTAACCTAGTGACATTACATTTAAGCCGTTGCTATGAGGACTTGGGAGATTCTTGAAACTGCCTGTCTGACATCGTTGACTTGAGGTGGCTCTAGAGCAAGAGGACCTGTGACAAATCGTGTGGTTCAGGCCTCAGTTCTTCCAACAGCGAATGTTCAGACTATCTGGGGCAGACCCCTTCTGGTCCAGTGCACTTCTTGGGTAGTTTTCCCTGACATTCATGAAATTGTTTCCTGTGTCCAAATGAACCTTACCTACGTTCATTTAGATTCATTGTAACAAAGAGAAAATATTGATCAATATTTCTCCTCTGCATCACACACAAATACACAAAAGCCAGCAAAAAAAATTTCTTGTCATCCCGTCTCGAATCCCAGTGGCTTCACTTGCCTTAGCCTTTATTCAGAGAACTACTGTTCCATTTGTTTAGTCTTGATGATGGTTCTTTGATCTTTTCTTATTAAAGTATGGTGATGAAATTGGAATTAATATGTTGATAAAGATCTGATCAACGTGGAGTTTAGTGGAAGAGTTACTTTACAGTTCTGGAATGTGATGCTCCTTTTAGCACACTGCAGAGTTATATTTAATATGGATTTATAGCTTTGTGCTGGACCAGGGAAATAAGCCTTGTGGTGTGGGAAGCTTAGATTTAGTTGTTATCTTCAACTCTGGTGCTGTCCCTTTTTCAGGAGTGTAAGAAGCACTTGGCAGGCTTGGGGGCTTTGGGTCTGGGCAGCCTGATCACTGAACTCACCGCAAATGAAGAATTGACTGGGACTGATGGTGCCCTGGTAAATGATGAAGGTGAAGTGTGGGTCATGGGGAGTAAGGAGGGAGGAGGCTAGCCACCTGCTGTGTATGCACTTTTCAATGGGAATTATCTAAGGGAGTGAGAGTTACTTGGCCTTTGTTGAGATATACCTGCCCTCCCCTTTATCTATAGGATGGATCAGGAGTACAGAAGATGCTGTCGACTATTCAGACATCAATGAGGTAGCAGAAGATGAAAGCCGAAGATATCAGCAGACAATGGGGAGCTTGCAGCCGCTTTGCCACTCAGGTGATTCTTTAGTGTCATCAGTAGAGCATTCCAGTCATTTTCTTGCAGTGTAGTCCATTTTGTTTCTGTGTATGCTTTCTGCCATTGTTCCTGCTCTCCATCCTTTCCTTTTCTCTCTTTTTGTCAGCTTAGTCCCATGCAGCTCCTATCTTTTTTGTGTGTGTTCTGGGTCATTGTTACACTCGGGTGTTTATTCCTCATACTGGTTATTCCCAAATTCTTGGTGAATGCCAAGTAAAGATAATGTTTTCCTTATCTGGTATTTGAGGACCTACAGTGTTCATGGCACTGTTTTAGAAATTATTTGAACTCAGGGGCGCCTGGGTGGCTCAGTGGGTTAAAGCCTCTGCCTTCAGCTCGGGTCATGATCCCAGGGTCCTGGGATCGAGCCCTGCATCAGGCTCTCTGCTTAGTGGGGAACTTGCTTCCTCCTCTCTCTCTGCCTGCCTCTCTGCCTCCTTGTGATCTCTGTCTGTCAAATAAATAAATAAAATCTTAAAAAAAAAAGAAATAATTTGAACTCAGTCTTTGCTCTTAAGGACTTGGTAGTTCAAGGAGGATTAAGTATCTGCAATGTCCTATATAAACAAGCACACATATTTACTGGCTTAATGTTTATTAATCACTCACCACCTGTATGCTGACAGAATGCGCTTAGTGCTTGCTCCCAATATAGGTGTCTCTCCCTGGTGTAAGGTGCTACATATAGAATCAGAATCAGAGCTGGAAGGGGTCTTAGTGATTGTCTATTATTAACTTCATCATAGGAAAAGAAAACTTGGACTTTAATAAGATGTGGGACTTTTTAAAAAATTATTTAAGTTAGGTAGTGGCAGACCTTGACTAATTCAATAATTCAGGATATTAGACGTTTGTTGAGCTATAAACTGTGATAGTATGGTTCAAAGGTAGTCCATTTTCTGGTCTTGAGGAGCTTAGTTCTGTGGTCTGGAACCTAGAGCAACTGATCACAGTTCCTTTTTTCTGACTTGTAATTTTTTTATAACTTTTAATTGAGGTATAGTTGACATATATATAATTCATTGTTTCCACTGCCTTACCCTATCTCTCACTGCTTGACACTTTTGTATGAGGTTGCTCATTGTTTGTTCATTGTCCACCTCTTTGAATTAGATTTCAGCACCAGTTAATGGATTTGAGTGCTTATCATAGAGAGAGAATTAACTGTGCCACATACACAGGAGGTAACCCAGAAAAAATAGAAGATACAGTTCTCCCTCTCTGGGATATTATTATCATTTGGGGAAGATGGAATAAACAACACGAAGCATAATTACAACAAAAAGACAAGCCAGCTATAAGCTCATATTTCTGTTTAGAGTATTGTATTTCATTTCAACAGGTTGACAGAATATCTGAGACAAATACTATAACTATTATTTTTGAGCCCCCGACTTAGGCTAAGGGGGAAGTGTTAGCTCTGATTTCCAGGGAGTTTTGGAATTTTCAGGTTTTGGTTTGTTGTCTTGGATAGGAATGTTAAGAAAGAGGATGAGTGGGGTGTCCTATTTCGGTTTTATGAGCTGACCTCCTAGAAAAAGAGGATGCTGCATTTGGTAGTCTTAGTACTCTGGGATGCTCATTTCCAAGTTCTCTTATTCAGTGAGGGTGCCTTTACCTGTGTCCTGACTTCCTCCTTCTCTGCCATTGGCCCCTTCAGGTAGCTTGATTTACTAGGATTCTTCTTTGGAGTAATTAGAAGTGGATGGAGGTCATTAGAGAAGATGTCATGGAGGTGAATTTTGAGCAAAAGTTTGAAAGAGTTTCCTGGAGAGGAAGTAGCAGGGCATTTTGGTTTGAAAACATGGCTTCTCTAAAGGTTTAGATATAGAAATAAGTGAATAGTGCAGGGGGAATTGGCCAGCAGGTTTCCTTGAAAGGAGTGGAAAACATACCAGGGATAGAGCAATTTGATAACACGTGTATGTATGCCTTACTTGGGATTTGATGTCATAAAGGATTGTAAACCAAACATTGTTGAGTAAAGGGCAGGGTGGTATAATGAAAAGATAATGGACTTTGGAGTCAGAATAATAGGTTCAAGCTGCAACTCCATATTTAGTTTGATCCTGGGGAAGTTGCTTAGTTTTTGAAGCTTGGATTTATAATAATGCCTCGGTTTTCTTACCTGCAATAAAGGTGATAATACTTCATTAGTGGGTCTTATGTGGGAATTTAAGTTCAATATCACGGGGTGTGAAGGCACCTACATAGTACAGGGTCATGGTAGATGCTCTGTGTTAGTTGCCTTTCCTTCCTAAATGAAAATGAGAAGTGATACTTGTTGCTTTAGGGTTTTGATTAGAAAAGGGGTAAAGGGGCAGACTAACTTAGAAACTGTTCTTGCAGGCTAGATACAAAGTCATCAAGGTCTCGGGTAGGGTGACAGTTGAGGAAAATGCTAAGCAGAATTCAACTTGAGAGTTGCTGATAAAACTTCAGTAGGACTGGGTAAGTAAGGAAGTGCATTGAAATGAGTATAGGCTTTGTTCAGCCAGCCCGTGAATTCTGACTTTGTCATTTAAAACTGTGTGACCCTGAGTAAGTCATTTCACTGTCTCAGAATAATTCCTACTTTGCTGACATTCTTGGGAGGATTATAGATAAAACCTCTCCCACTTCCCCTGCTTGCATTCCCTCTCTTCCTGTGTCTCTCTCTGTCAAATAAATAAATAAAATCTTAAAAAGAAAAAAATATTTTTAATTTCTTTGTTTGAGAGAGACAGGGACAGAGCATGAGCAGGGGAAGGAGGGGTGCCTGGGTGGCTCAGTGGGTTAAGCCTCTGCCTTCAGCTCAGGTCCTGATCTCAGGGTCCTGGGATCAAGCCCCGCATTGGGCTCTCTGCTTAGCGGGGAGCCTGCTTTCCCCTCTCTCTCTGCCTACCTCTCTGCCTACTTGTGATCTCTCTCTCTGTGTCAAATAAATAAATAAATAAAAATCTTAAAAAAAAAAAAGGAAAGGGGGAAGCAGACTTCCCGCTGAGCAGGGAGCCTGATGTGGGGCTCGATCCCAGGACCCGGAGATCATGACCTGAGCTGAAGGCAGACACTTAACCAACTGAGCCACCCAGGCGCCCCTGAGTGGAAAGGTTCTTTAGGCAGCAGAACATGTGGTGTGATTGTAGAGGGGTAAATCAGGGCCAGACCTTCAGATTTGGGGTTAATCCTGAATAAGGGTGATTCTTGAGTTAGGGAATGGAGCTTGTGTAGAGGAATAAAAGCAGAGTGTTCACTATCAGGTGTGGAGTGATGCCAGAGGTTAAAGGTCAGTGGAAAGAATAACAGACTGTAGAAGGTAGATCAAAAAATGTGTCAAAGATTTGGGAAGTGGGAAGAGAGAAAGTCCAGTCTTAAAGGAAGCTGACAGAGAAGGAAGAATGTTAAATTCAGTTATGAGATTGAGCAGGATGAAAATAAAAAATCAAATAGAAGTTGATCAGGAGAAGGAACAAAGGTTTTAAACAGTTCTTGGGCACTCCCTATATTTCTGTATGAGATATACATAGTATTCTAATATTTGGTGATACTCTGTCATCATCTCTTTCTGAAGGCAGAACCTGCACCTCCTGCATGTTAAGAACACCACTTTCACGGAGTGCTTTAAATTCTTGTGTAACAAAGGAACTCAGGGCTGTTGTATGACATTCTGGATATTCAGAATCATCTTCCCGGTTTCATTAGATTATGATGAAGATGACTATGATGCTGACTGTGAAGACATTGACTGCAAGTTGATGCCGCCTCCACCTCCACCTCCAGGACCAACGAAGAAGGATAAGGACGAGGACGCTCTTACCGGTGGTAAGTAGAGACTATCTTTTTTTGTCCAAGGAACAAGTTCCATTCATAGATCTAGGCTTTTGGCATACTTGTAGGGAGCTATTAAAATTAAGCTGCTAGGAAAGGATACAGCTTCTGGAAGTGATTCATACAGTTTTCAAATGTTAATGTCAAAGGGAAGTTTTACTTTTTAAAATATTTGGCAACAGTATTTTAACAGGTACTCGAGGAAAAGTAGTTGAACTTAGTGGTTCTTAGATCTGGCTGCCCATCACAGTCATCCCAAGCCTGTTAAAAAATACATATTTCTGACTCTCACCCAGAGAGTCTGATTCTGAAGAGCTGGGTCAGAGCCCAGGAATTTCAGAGTGTTCTCCAAGTAATTGCTGATGCAACTGATCGGCATACTGGTATTTGGAAACTCCCTGTCTAGATGACTCTCTTTAAAATAAATGATTGAATGGGGAAGGCATCCTAGAATGTGCATAAATCAGAGAGAGCCAACTACCAGATTCAGAGATTTCCAGGGCAAGGGCTTTAGTGATCCTCTCCACCTTCCCTGTGTCGGCCACAGTAGAAACTCTGTCCTAGGCTAGGAGATTGCGGAATAGTAGTATTTTTGATCTCCTGTATTTTGAGAATTATGTTGACCAGAATTCCTCCTGTTAGAGTTTTAGCCATTTCTGCATTAGCGTGTAGGCTAAATAATATTTGATAACTTGATGTCCTAGATAATTTCATTATCATCCTGTGGGCTTAAAAAAATTCTTCAGTTTATGGGTCCCCAAACTAGAGATGATAAGGCCTGCTTGGTATAAAAAAGTGTCACATAATTTTGCTGTTGATCACATTCCTTTAATACATGTATAGAAAGTAGTAAATGTAGTAATAGTGTTTGTTTTTTCTCATCACAACCCTAGGGTACCGGGTACAAGGTGAGTTGGGGACGGTGGGAGATAATGAGTTGGAATGAGTTTTCTGGGTTGCATACTAGTGATCTGGGTGCTTGGAACTATATCCCCTGCCACTGAGCCATGCATATAGCCTAGAGTGGGTACTGGCTGAATCGGAGGAAGTATGCTCACAGTTACATGCCAAAGGGGTTTCTCTTCCTTGTTGCAGTGTCTGAGGATGGAGAAGGCATCATCTTGCCCTCCATCATTGCCCCTTCCTCTTTGGCCTCAGAGAAAGTGGACTTCAGTAGTTCCTCTGACTCAGAATCTGAGATGGGACCTCAAGAAGCAACACAGGCAGAATCTGAAGACGGGAAGCTGACCCTACCTTTGGCTGGGATTATGCAGCACGATGCCACCAAGCTGTTGCCGAGTGTCACAGAATTGTTCCCGGAATTTCGGCCTGGGAAGGTACTTTCCACGGAGAATGCCCATATTGCAAACCACTGACCTCTCCTAAATTCTGAGTTCTGTTGCTGAGATGTTGGATATAGAAAGGATAAGATGTAAAAGTTTTCTTATTCAGTGACACTGCATTAGGTCTGTTTGAAAAAGCTGTATGCATTGATGACAGTACATGTGATCTACATAGTTCTCATCAGAAATTGTCCTTGTTGTCTTAAAAGAACTAGTCCAAATTTTTAAGGGATGCTTCTTTAGTTTCTTGGTAGATGTTATAACTCTAAGTTGAGCACTCTTTGGTCCCTCCCCCACAGCCGAGTGGATCTCTCAGGGGAGTTTGTAGACCCAGATGCTGCTCTTTTCCTGTCTGATATTGAGTCTTTGAGCCTCTGTGTTGTAGGTATTACGCTTCCTACGTCTTTTTGGACCAGGGAAGAACGTCCCATCTGTTTGGCGGAGTGCTCGGAGAAAGAGGAAAAAGAAGCACCGTGAGCTGATCCAGGAAGAGCAGATCCAGGAGGTGGAGTGCTCGGTAGAGTCAGAAGTCAGCCAGAAGTCTTTGTGGAACTATGACTACGCTCCACCGCCACCTCCAGAGCAATGTCTCTCTGATGATGAAGTAGGCAAAATAGAGACCTGGGCTTGAGACCTACAGGAGGAACAAATGAGTTCTCCCTAGCTTATGTCTCAATGGGAAATGTACTTTAGCAGGCAGAGCCCTGTGCTGATTATGAACGAGAAATCGTGAGTCCAGTCTTAGTGGCCGTCCCTTCCCTATTGTAGTAGAGAAGTACTGTGGGCCAGAAGTGGGTGCTACACATGCTGGTGAATAGGAGTTTGAATGCTTTAGGCAGAGTGTGCCATGATCTAGCCCCATTGTTCCCATTCTAACTCCAGTTCTGTTGAAGAATCATCCTTGTAGTTCCTCTAACTTCCCTTCCTGACTGCGGATTCCCTATAGTCCTAGGACATCTGGGATCAGGAAATCCTCCTCTCCTCCTGCTTTATTCTGTTACAGATTACAATGATGGCTCCTGTTGAGTCCAAGTTTTCCCAGTCAACTGGAGATACGGATAAAGTGGCCGATACCAAACCGAGAGTAGCTGAGTGGCGTTACGGGCCTGCTCGGCTGTGGTATGATATGCTGGGTGTCCCTGAAGATGGCAGTGGGTTTGATTATGGCTTCAAACTGAGAAAAATGGACCTCGAACCCGTGATGAAATGTAGAATGTTGGAGGTAAGTGACACTGGTATGTAAGAAAGGAATCTGCGCCCAGGGCCCTTTCCATTTTACTTAACTTTGCTTTTCTGGGTGGGGAGTTACCGGGTAGGGTGTCTTCGGTAGGTTATAGAGGTTCTAAGCCTTGGGCTTGTTATGGTGTGTCACCCTGGCAGCTAGGCCCCGTCACAAGGATTCTGTCTGGGCAGTGAGTGCTGCGCTAGCCCAGGAGTGTGCAGAGGCAGGCCTCCCTTATCAGGTACTTCTTTCAAGTCAGGGACCATGTTTGATGTGTCTGATGAGGGATCTGGAGTCAGAACTTTGACCAGTGACCATTCAGGGATTTGTTCTTCCGTCTTCGTTTCTGTAGGATTTCAGAAAACTTGAGGAAAGTAGCACTGACCTTCTGGCTGATGAAAACTTCCTGATGGTGACACAGCTGCATTGGGAGGATGATATCATCTGGGATGGAGAGGATGTCAAACACAAAGGAACAAAACCTCAGCGTGCAAGCCTGGCAGGCTGGCTTCCTTCCAGCATGACTAGGAATGCCATGGCCTACAACGTTCAGCAAGGTGTGCTTTTGTGCCAGCCATATCTAGCACACTCCCTTCAGCTCAGTCATCCTAAGTGGGTTTGGCTGTGCTCTTTGTTGCTGCTGAGGGGCAGCAAAATGTTTTGGACCTGAGCTCCGATTCTAGTCCATAATAAGTTGTACACCATTAACAAGCTAGGGTGGACTCTGATTTCTCATCAGAAAACTGGGGAAACCACTTTGAAGTTGATGATATATCCAAACTAGACCAAAGTTTTATCTCTATGATCTACTTCCGTTTTCAGAGCTAGCCCCTTTGTCTTTATCATGCTAGAATTTGCTTTTTCTCGTCTTAAGTACGCAAAAAAACAAAAAGGGTATGGTCATGCTTAATGTAGAAAATTTTGAAAATAGAATACAGTGACAAAAATCACTGATAATCCAGCTATCCAGAGAAGATCGACTATTAACTTTTTGGTGTACTTTGTTTTTGGTTTTCTGTCTTCTCTGTGTGTATGTAGTTGAGTTCATTTCTGTAGGTAGTTTTTTGCATATTGTGCTTTTCGTTTGACATCATTATTTTTCTGTGTCGTTCCAAGTTTTTCATAAAAATGTTTAATGACGTGGGAAACTCAAGTGAGAAAAACAAAGTGGCATATATGATACCCTGTTCATGTAAGTGGGAAAAGAAAAAGCACACTATATAATTACAGAAAGCTGACTGAAAGGAAATGCACTATGGGATTTCACAGTGGTTATTTCTGGTTTGTGGAATCACAGCTTCAGTTTCCTTTACATGTTTCTGTATTTTCCTTCAGTTAACCTGGATTACTTTTATAATCCAGAGGAAAACAAAAATGTTTTAATTTTTAAGTCTAAGAGGTTTTTTTCCTTCTCTCGTTCTATCTAAACACTTTGCTGATTGCATAGTATTCTTATATGGATGTTTTCATAATTGACCAATAGTTACTGTATTTTTAATATATATTTTATTATCATTAATTGTTAGTATGTTTTACCATATCATCTATTACCATGATTTCTTTAGCCAGTCCCTTATTACACACACTTGGTTGTTTAAATTTTGAGTCTTATGAAAAACACTGCAGTGAACATTTTGTCTGCAACTTATTTTAAAATGAGAAATACACTGTGTGCACTAGGTTCCTTTTCAGTAGCCGCATGAATAACTTTACTAACATGTGCTCCTTTGCCCTTTGCTGGAATCATGATTGAAAGGGGCATAGGTATTTTGTCTGTTACTGAGTGTCTCCTCCTCTTCTGAGTAGGTTTTGCAGCCACCCTGGATGATGACAAGCCTTGGTACTCTATCTTTCCCATTGACAATGAGGAGCTGGTGTATGGACGCTGGGAGGACAATATCATTTGGGATGCTCAGGCCATGCCCCGGCTGTTGGAGCCTCCTGTTTTGACACTTGATCCCAATGATGAGAACCTCATTTTGGGTATGGTGTTGGCAGGGACCAGTGTTCCTTCTCTGTAATGGACAGCTTGCTGCTAATGTCAAGGGACGGGGGAAATCAGAAAGGTTGGGAAGGTCAAGACTATAAGCTTCTCGGGGGTGCCTGGCTGGCTCATTCAGTGGAGCAGGTGATTCTTGATCTCAGGGTCGTACGTTCCAGCCTCATATTGGATGTGGAGCCTACTTTAAAAAAATAAGTAAAGAAATGAAAAAGACTAGAACTTTCATGTAGCAGTTGAGAGAGCAGAGTTGTGGCTGTTTCTAGTATTTCTGTTTTGCTTAGGGAAAGCTTACAATGTAGGAATGTTGAAAAGCAGTACCTTTGAAATTCCAGGAGTATAGTGTGTTTAGTTAGAGGGAATCACACCTACTAGAAGTGGTCTGGGGTGGGATGAGAGATCTGATTAGGAAGCGCAAAGATACCTGTAGGAAATGTGAATCTTCAGGGATAGTATCTCCAGAGTGACTTTTGTTTCATCCTTAGAAATTCCTGATGAAAAGGAAGAGGCCACCTCCAACTCCCCGTCCAAGGAAAGTAAGAAGGAATCGTCTCTGAAGAAGAGTCGAATTCTGTTAGGGAAAACAGGGGTCATCAAGGAGGAGCCACAGCAGGTCTGTGGAGGGAAAAGGGACCTAGGGTGTTGAGAAGAGCAGAGAAAGGTAATGGAGGAGGGTAGTCTGACTAAGGTTTATTTGATATCTGTTTGATGTTCCCGTCATTAGAACATGTCTCAGCCAGAAGTGAAAGATCCATGGAATCTCTCCAATGATGAATATTACTACCCCAAGCAGCAGGGTCTTCGAGGCACCTTTGGAGGAAATATTATCCAGGTAAAAGTAACAATTTTTTCTGTGATGGATGGGAATCACTGCCTTGTTTTGATGGAGGATATGGGTAAATCTTGCCTAGGCTGGAGTAATTATTTAATTTGAACCCCGTATTTCCTGTCTTAGCACTCGATTCCTGCTGTGGAATTACGACAACCCTTCTTTCCTACCCACATGGGGCCCATCAAACTTCGGCAGTTCCATCGCCCACCTCTGAAGAAATACTCCTTTGGGGCACTCTCTCAGCCAGGTCCCCACTCAGTCCAGCCCTTGCTAAAACACATCAAAAAGAAGGCTAAGGTATGACTGAACTCTGGGTAGGAAAAAAAAAGCAGCTATAAAAGATGTTAGAGTACACTACACGTTGGGGAAATGGACATGATATTAGAGGATACTAGGGAATTACTTTTTTCTCAGATGTGATAGAATGTTACTATAGTTTATTTAGGAGAATGTTCTTATTCTTAGGGGTTGCATGTGAAAATATTTCAGGTGAAGTGTCATGATGACTGCAGCTTTCAGAAACGATTCAGGGGGCACCTGGGTGGCTCAGTTGGTTAAGCATGTGCCTTTGGCTCAGGTCATGATCCCAGGCTCGTGGAATCGAGCCCCATATTAGGCTCCCTGCTCAGGGGAGCCTGCTTCTCCTTCTGCCTCTGTCTGCCACTCCCCCTACTTGTGCACGTGTGCACTCTCTCTCTCTCTGTCCAATAAAATCTTTTAAAAAATGGTTCCAGCAAAATCTATGGAGATAATTTTAGTTAGATAGGGTAAAATATGAAGTTATATCTAGGCGGTGGGAGTGTAAGTGTTCATAGTTTCAACTTCATGGTTGAATATTTTTGCAATGAAGTTTAAAAAAAGGCAAGGCAAAATCACTTTTGGTGTCATTGTCTCAGAATGAACAGCATCAGTTTGTGGTTCTTGTCCTGTCAGGAGCTGAACTGTGTTCTCTTTGTTCTGGGCAGATGAGAGAACAAGAGAGACAAGCGTCTGGTGGTGGAGAGATGTTTTTTATGCGCACACCTCAGGACCTCACAGGCAAAGATGGAGATCTTATTCTTGCAGAATACAGTGAGGAAAATGGACCATTAATGATGCAGGTTGGCATGGCAACCAAGATAAAAAACTACTATAAGCGGGTGAGTCTCTGAGAAAACTTGTGTGTAATATAGTTGTAATGAACATCTAGCAATAGTCTGCGATTGTATATTATGTCTTTTCCATGCTGAAATGGTGTCTTTTTTGTAGTTAGTAATATTAGTAAAATGCTGTACTCAAGGAATATTTTGTGAAGGTCTATTGATTCTATTCTGTAATAGTAACTGGGTCTTTTGTGTTCCTTCTAGAAACCTGGAAAAGATCCTGGAGCCCCAGATTGTAAATATGGAGAAACTGTTTACTGCCATACATCTCCCTTCCTGGGCTCTCTCCATCCTGGCCAATTACTACAGGTGAGGGATTCTTTCCTGTTAACAACTCTTTCCTAAGGAACTTGACAGGTGAGGAGCTAGTCAGCCCAGAAAGAACTAAATCTAGTTGATTGAGGTACTATTTACATGGCAGGTATGGGAAAGAATCAGTATAATCCCCAAATGATTATAATCCCCAGACTTTCTTTTGATCTTTTTATTAAAACTGGCTCTAGTAATGTTATTTGTAAACTAAATTTGAAATTGTTTTTAGAAAACACACACTGGGGGATGGGACGCCTGGGTGGCTCGGTTGGACGACTGCCTTCAGCTCAGGTCATGATCCCGGGGTCCCGGGATCGAGTCCCACATCGGGCTCCCAGCTCCATGGGGAGTCTGCTTCTCCCTCTGACCTTCTCCTCGCTCATGCTCTCTCTCACTGTCTCGCTCTCAAATAAATAAATAAAATCTTTAAAAAAAAAAAAAAGAAAACACACACTGGTAAGAAGTCCAGCAACATCTGGGTGGCATACAGAAGTCAGCCTGGGATTAATAATTTAGTGAGTTAATTAATGAGTATTTAATTTGTGTCTGCAGAATTGGTATGTTTTCACTTGTTTAAAGTATCTCTGTTTTGTAGATGAGGTCAGTTAAGCTCAGAGATACTAAATGACTAATCTGACATCTTATAGTAAGTAGCAGAGTCAGTGTAATCTGAATCCAAATCCTATAGTTTCCCTACTACTGCCAGTGGGTAAAAAATTATTTTCTAATCCCGTTTGACATTCCATATTCTGATTTATTTATATTATTGGATAGGTTTTAGATGGCATTCTGGGGATGGAGAGCAAACAGGCCTGATTTCCCTTCTCATTAGTTGATGAAATTTCCTAGGGCTTCTCTGTATATAATTTTTGTGTTTTTACTTTTGTTAGGCATTTGAGAACAATCTTTTTCGTGCCCCAATTTACCTTCATAAGATGCCAGAAACTGACTTCCTTATCATTCGGACAAGACAAGGTTACTATATCCGGGAATTAGTGGATATTTTTGTGGTCGGCCAGCAGTGCCCCTTGTTTGAAGTTCCTGGGCCCAACTCCAAAAGGGCTAATACACATATTCGAGACTTTCTCCAGGTAAGAATGACAGATTAGGGAGGTCGGTTAGTTTGCACGTAACAGGGTATTGTGGATTTGGGGACACATCAGGAGAGCTCAAAATACATCAGGGCTTAGTAGGGGAAAGAGCCCTGGCGAGCACTTTTGTCTTCTGTTTTGCCAAATGAAAGACACTTGGTTTGTTGGACAGGTCTTTATTTACCGCCTATTCTGGAAGAGTAAAGATAGGCCACGGCGGATCCGAATGGAAGATATAAAGAAAGCCTTCCCTTCTCACTCAGAAAGTAGCATCCGGAAGAGGCTGAAGCTCTGTGCTGACTTCAAACGCACAGGTCATCATTTGTGACTAATTATTTGTTTCCCCCGTCTCTTTCCAAGAAAGGAATTACAGCTTTTGATGAAACAATAAGTATATTGCTCCCAGATTGAGAGAATGTTAGTCATCAAAAGAGGGAAGTAGTAAATCTTCTAATTATGGAGGCTATGATTGCTTTTTGATTTGTGCCTGCTAGGAAATTTGTTGGATGGTGGATGTCAGGAGGTGCAGGCAACCTAGTAGTGGGGCTTTTCTTCGGCGGGCAGGCTAACTGTGGCTAGACCTTCTGGGACGTTTGCATGGCCTGGTCTCGGTTCATTATCCTTGTTGCTGTTGGTGGAAGGGCCTTTGGAATTTGGAATGATCTCATTCTCTCTGCTTTTTCTAGGGATGGACTCAAACTGGTGGGTGTTGAAGTCTGATTTTCGGTTACCGACTGAAGAGGAGATCAGAGCTATGGTGTCCCCAGAGCAGTGCTGTGCCTACTACAGCATGATAGCCGCAGAGCAGCGACTGAAGGTAAGCACCTTTCCCTTGTGCTTGTGCCTGTGGGTTTGTTGCAGACAGAGGAGGATGTAGACTGGTGGCACTGGCCAAGAAGTGATGGTTCCTGGATTATGAACCAGTTACAGATTCGAGCTCTGAGGTACTCCGTGTCTGTTGGTTCTGAGGACGACTCCGGTCTAGCTAAATAGCAGTGGGAAGGCTTCATGAGGGAATGTAGGGCGTATTGTTCCATCCATTTGGGTGGCGACTTTAATCTTTGTTCTTTACAAGGCAGGTTCATACACAGGGCAAATACTTCTCGGTTGTTTTCCACAGCCTTCCCTGTGGGCTGAGATGGTGGTGCTGGACATGTGCTTTTAGAGAAGTACGATATCCTTCTTAGGCCCAAGCAGGGAAGATCTAGCCGGGATGAGACAGCACAGCTACACCACTAAGTTAGTGAGTCTGCAGTGATGAGCATCTCTACTTAGCTTCCTTTTTGGGCCTTAATAACCTACACATCAGCTGGCAAGTTCCCTGAAATGTAATATATCTTCTGATAGCCTAAGGATATAGAATGGTGACAGAGACAGGAAGACTTTACAGAATCCATTCTCTGTGCGAAAATGTACTTTGATATTCTGTACTTGGTACTTACTGAAACTTGTACTTTGTGTTTTCCAATTTGTTGACTGGTTTATGCTTACGTTTGTGCTCTTCCAGGATGCTGGCTATGGTGAGAAGTCCTTTTTTGCTCCAGAAGAAGAAAATGAGGAAGATTTCCAGATGAAGATTGATGATGAGGTAAGGCTTTACACTAGTTTTTTTGTTAATTAATTAATTATTTTAGAGAGAGAGAGCATGTGAGTGGGGGTGGGGGGACAGGTAGAGGGAGAGAATCTCAAGCAGACTCTGCCCTTAGCGTGGAACCCAGTGTGGGGCTCCATCTCACAGTCCTGAGATAATGACCTGAGCCAGAATCAAGAGTCAGATGCTCAGGGGTGCCTGGGTGTCTCAATGGGTTAAGCCTCTGCCTTCAGCTCAGGTCATGGTATCAGGGTCCTGGGATCGAGCCCCACATCGGGCTCTCTGCTCAGCAGGGAGCCTGCTTCCTCCTTTCTCTCTGCCTGCCTCTCTGCCTACTCGTGATCTCTCTCTCTGTCAAATAAATAAATAAAATCTTAAAAAAAAAGAGTCAGATGCTCAACTAACCAAGCCACCCAGGCACCCTGGCTTTGTGCTAATTTTTATTAGTATATCCCATTTATCCATTTTAATTTTTTTCCATTTATCCTTTAAAAAAAAACAACTTTATTGAGTTAAGATTGACATAAGTAGCACATATTTAAAGTGTACTATTTGATATGTTGTGATATGTGTTTATATCTGTGAATCCTCATAACAAGATAGTGAATGTATCTGTCACCCCCCCCAAAAGATTTTTTGTACCCCCTTTGGAATCTTTTCTCCTTTCTCTTCCCTTTACTCTGGCCTCTTTGTGCCCTGACAACCACACTGATGCTTTCTGTCACTATAGATTAGTTCACATTTTCTACATTTTTTAGATATGTGGGCTCATACAGTATGTACTTTTTTTTTTAACCGTGGTAAAATATACATAACAAAATTTACCATCTAACCTTTAAATGTACAATTTGGTAACGTTAGGTATGTTCACATTGTTATAAAACCAGTTTCCAGAATTCTTTTCATGTTGCAAAACTGAAACTCTGTTACCCATTAAATCACAAGTCCCCATTTCTTCCTCCTCCAGCCTCTGCAACCACCATTCTACTTTCTGTCTCTCTGAATTTTACTACTCTAGGTACTTCCCCTAAGTGGAATCATGAGGTATTGTTTTTATGTGACTGGTTTATTTTATCCAGCACGATATCCTCAAAGTTCATGCATGTTGTAGCATATATCACAGTTTCCTTCCTTTTTTAAGGCTGAATAACATTCCACTGTGTGTATGTACCACATCGTGTTTATCCACCCATCCATCGGTGGTGGTTTGGGGTGCTTCCACCTCTTGCTGTTGGGCGCAGTGCTGCTGTGATCATGGGTGTGCACATATCGCTTCAGGATTCTGTTTTCTGTTCTTCTGCATATAGACCCAGAAGTGGATTACTGGATCACATGATAGTTCTGTTTTTAGTTTTTTGAGCAACTTCCATACTTATTTTCTTCAAAGTAGCTGCAGTATTTTCCGTTCTTGTCAATGGCATATAAGAATTTCAATTTCTCCACACTTACGCCAACACTTGTTATTATTTTTTTGATAGAAACCATCCTAATGGATGTGAGGCAGTATCTCATTGTGATTTTGATTTGCATTTCCCTAATGGTTAGTGATGTTGAGCCATCTTTTCATGTACTTATTGGACATTTGTGTATCTTCTTCTGAGAAGGGTCTATTCAAGTTCTTTGCCCATTTTTGAATCAGGTTGTTTGGTTTTTGTTATTGAGTTGTAGTTCTTTATAAATTCTTGATATTAATCTCTCATCAGATACATGCTGTGCAAATACTTTCTGCCATAGGTTGCCTTTTTATTCTGTTGTGTCCTTTGATGCAGAGAAGTTTTTAATTGAGATACAGTCCAGTGTATCTTATTTTACTTTTGTTGTTTGTGCTTTTTTGGTTCCATATCCAAGATGTCATTGCCAAATCCAGTGTCATGGTTTTTCCTCTGTTTTCTTCTAAGGGTTTTATATTTTTAATTCTTTTTTTAAAACATTTTATTTATTTATTTGACAGACAGAGATCACAAGTAGACAGAGAGGCAGGCAGAGGAGAGGAGGAAGCAGGCTCCCCACTGAGCAGAGAGCCCAATGTGGGGCTTGATCCCAAGACCCTGGGATCATGACCTGAGCCAAAGGCAGAGGCTTTAACGCACTGAGCCACCAAGGCGCCCCTATTTTTAATTCTTATACTTAGGTATGAGACCTAAGATGGTCTTTGCTCCATTGTGAGTTAATTTTTATATATGGTATAAGGTAAAGGTCGAGCTTCATTATTTTGCATGTGGATATTCTATTTTCAGCACCATTTGTTGAAAGTATGTATTCTTTCTTGTCTGTCTTCTTTCAACCCTGTAATTATGTTGAGATTCATCCAGGTTATTGACCGTTTGTTCTTTTGTATTGCCACATAGCACTCCATAATGTGGATATTACCACAGTTTAGGTAATGGCCTATCAAAAGACATTTTGGTTGTTCCCAGTTTTTGGCTATTATGAATAAAGCTGCTATCAATATTCATGTATAAATCTCTGGACACATTTCCTTTTTTCTTGGGTAAATACCTAAAAGTAGAATTATTGGGTCATGTGGTAATTCTCTTTCACATTTTTTTAAAGATTTTATTTATTGGGGAGAGAGAGCATGAATGGGGTGGGGTGGGGAGAGGGAGAAGCAGACTCCCCACTGAGCAGCAAGCCCGACCTGGGGCTCAATACCAGAACCCCAGGATCATGAACTGAAGGCAGACACTTAACCAGTTGAGCCACCCAGGCGCCCCACTTTCAATTTTGAAGGAACTACCTTCCACAGTGACTGTGTTATTTTTACATTCTTACTAGCAATGTATGAGGGTTCTAGTTTTTCCACATCCTTGTCAACACTTGTTATTTTTCTTTTTTTTAATTATTACTACTTTTATGGCCCTCCTGTCAGATGTGAAATGGTCTCTTGCTGCTGTTTTGATTTGCATTTCCCTAGTGGCTAAGGGCGTTGAGCATCTTTTCATGTGCTTAATTTATCATACAGACTTCTTTCGTCAAGTGTCTGTTCATCTTTTTAATCCACTTTTAACTGGTTGCTTGTTTTCTTCTCATTGAGTCTTGAGAGAGCTCTATGTATTCTAGGTCCGACTCCTTTATCAGGTATGTGATTGCCGAAAATTTTCTCCCAGTCTGTGGCTTATCTTTTAATTGTTTTAACAGTGTTTTATGAAGAGCAGAAATCCAGATTTTCAGTTTTCTCTGTTGCTTGTGGTTTTGGTGTTGTATCTAAGAAATTTTTATCTAACTCAGGGATGCAAAGATTTTCTTTTATGTTTTCTTCTAAAAGTTTTGTTGTTCTAGATCTTAAGTTTAGATCCATTTTCAGTTAATTTTTATGTAGGGTGCAAGGTATAGATTAAGGTTCTTTTTTGCATGTGAATGTCCAGTTATTCCAGCACCATTGTTTAAAAAGTTGAATGACCTTTTAAAATAAAAATTTAGAACAAAAATCTGATCATATGATTTTCTAGCCCAAAGACTTCCTTTGGGTCCTCACTTCTTTTAGAAAGAAGTTCTGCACGTGCTTTACAAGGTGCTATGTGATTTGGGCCTTGTATATAACTCTAACCTCCTCTCATCTCCTGTCACTGTCCATCTTGTACTCAAGCTCTAACATACTGAAGTTCATTCAGTCCCCTCAGTTTCTTTCTGTTGCCTTCCAGGATTTTGCAACTGCTTTTCCCTCTGCCTAGGATATTTTCTTGCCACTCTTCTACCATCTTACCTTCACCTATGATTTATATTTCGTGGACGCTTACCCTGACTTCTGCCCTCAATCCCATCATACTGGCTCATTATTCTTCCTTTCTTTATGTACATGTAACACTTTTTACTTTCCTGTCGATGCACTGATTATGCAGTATTGTATTTGGTTGGTTATTTGTCTCTTTCTCACTAATGTGAGGTCCATGACAAAGTAGTGCCTGGCATGTAGTAGGTGTTCAGTAAATATCTATTAAATCAGTGAGTGATTGTAAATGAGGTCAGACAGAATGAGTTAAGAAGCTCATTGTGGTGGTGTTATGAGGATGGAGTGAAAAATGAGTGGATGTCTAAGAATTTCAGAAAGTGAGGATTTGGTCAAATAGCCTTCAAGATTGAATCTTGATTAGAGAATTGACCACTCTTTAGCTAATTGTGTATACTCTTAACTGGTCTGTGTGGACAAGCACATTCCTCTTGTCTTAATTTCCTGGTTATTTTGCGGGGTCAGTAAACACTATATTCAGGGTCCCAGGAGAGGACAGACATTTTTAACCAACCAGTTGCAGAGGTAAAATGGACCTGGGGTTAAAGCCATTACTTTGTAAAATGTGCTTATCATTTAATTACAGAATGTATTGGCTATTCTAAAGCAGCCATTCGAGCAATCGGGCAGTCAGATGCATCATCAACCTCTTTGAGCATCATGAGGGTGGGGCATCACTGTCTTTGAGAACTCTCAGTATATCCCTAGGGATATGGGGCCAAAGGGGACCACTGTTCCACAGTGTTCTCCTTATACTGGCTGAGATCTTGATTTTTGTTTAATATCATAATGTAAGTACTATAGAGGGGAAGAAGAGTAAGCTGAGTACTGGGCAGCTTTATATGCAACTATTGATCTTCGTGGATAATTTAAGAAAGCATCAAATCGTACATTATTGTAATTATTCTGATCTTCTAAGTATGGCTAGACGTAGAGCAAATGTTTCCCATAGCCCTTATAGCCCTTATAATCTTTTTCGTATAATCAGGTTCGTACTGCTCCTTGGAACACCACAAGGGCTTTCATTGCTGCTATGAAGGGCAAGTGTCTCTTGGAGGTGACTGGGGTGGCAGATCCTACAGGGTGTGGCGAAGGATTCTCCTATGTCAAGATTCCAAACAAACCGACACAGCAGAAGGTGAGACTGTCTGAAATCCTGGAAACCAGAAATTAAGGGAGGAAGAAATGGAGGTTAAGGAGTGGAAGTGAAGGGGTTGGGGGATGGAAAACACTTAAGTTGACAGGATGGCTTAGGCACCTACTGTAAGGAGTTCAGCTTATTACAGTTCTTGCCTGTTTTGTTTCATGTTTGAGGTAGGATGATAAGGAGCCTCAGCCAGTAAAGAAGACAGTGACAGGAACAGATGCAGATCTCCGTCGCCTTTCACTGAAAAATGCCAAGCAGCTCCTCCGTAAATTTGGTGTGCCTGAAGAAGAGGTGAGTGTGCAAGAGGAAAACTTAGTGTCCCCTAGGGTAGGGGGCCTTTGATAGAGGGAAAAGCTAGGGGGCAGATGTAAGGAACTATCTGGATAAGTTTGTGGTGTAGGTTGTAGTACCCTGGATCTTGGGCACTTTTTCAGGAGTTAGCTTTCCCCAAGCTTTCTGTTTAACCTGCTTTGGGTGGTGTTTTGGGTTTTGTTTTGTTGGGTTTTTTTTGTTGTTGTTTTGTTTTGTTTTTTTTGTTTTTTGTTTTTTGTTTTTTGTTTTTTGTTTTTTTGGTCTGGCTCTCTAGGTTGTGTGCCTTGGTTTATTTTTTTGAAATCTCTGATGATTTAGGTTGAAATCTCTGATGATTTAGGTGTATGTGTTTATCTCTCTCTCTCTCGTAGATTAAAAAGCTGTCCCGCTGGGAAGTGATTGACGTAGTCCGCACGATGTCCACAGAGCAGGCTCGCTCTGGAGAGGGGCCCATGAGTAAATTTGCCCGTGGGTCAAGGTTTTCTGTGGCTGAGCATCAGGAGCGTTACAAAGAGGAATGTCAGCGCATCTTCGACCTTCAGAACAAGTATGTTGTTCTAGTGCTGTAGAAAATCCAAGCTGGAAAGGGGAGGGGTCCCAGACACCATATATTATAATGAACAGGAGGTCACTTGATAATGTGACTAGTTGCCCAGGTAGCTGAGATTTCAGGGTGGTCTCTGTTCATAATACTGCTGGAACACCTGCTCCTTTCAGAGCAACTTGGCAAAGGTTTTGCATTGGCAAGATGTACTTTAGGTTCCATGGTAACTTTTGTGGCCTGCTTGGGCCTGGCAGTTATTCCAGTGGTGATAAGGGACAGTGAGTGTGGTTTTTTTTTTTTTCTGAAGGCTTACTGTGAGAGGATGGTAACGCTCTATTATTAAAAATGACCAGTGTGCTGTTTTATTTCTCAGGTTTTTTCTAGGAATTCTGAAAGAGTTGCTCTGTTACAGCATATTTCAGACTTGCCTTGTTGACAAAAGTCAAGGAAGACTTTGTAAAGCTGTTCTGTTAAGGCCCCCATGTCTTAGTGGATTTGGGTATTCCTTTTTAAGGTTGATTTTCCAAGTTCCTCCTGTTGCCTAATGCTGTATTTCTTCAGCTCTTTATACACTTTCATGTTTCTCTTCTTAATTTTCAACATCGTTTTTCCTTTTTAGAGTTTTGTCATCAACCGAAGTATTATCAACTGACACAGACAGCAGCTCAGCTGAAGACAGTGACTTTGAAGAAATGGGAAAGAACATTGAGAACATGTTGCAGAATAAGAAAACCAGCTCTCAGCTGTCGCGTGAACGGGAGGAGCAGGAACGGAAGGAACTACAGCGGATGCTACTGGGTGAGGGTAGTGGCTTCATAGACAAGAAAGAGAAGGATCGGAAAAGTGTAAATAACTGCAGACTAAGAACTGAGCCAAAGCTGGAGGCAGAAGAAGTAGCGGATAAGTATAGAAAAGCCTGTAGATGAGGTAGAAAGGTTAATGCAAGCTAAACTTGGAGGTTTTTCTGGGGGGCCCAGATTGAAGAGCTGCCACCGGCCCACTGCTGCCTCTGTCTGTGTCAGGCCTGTCCAAGCCAGGGCTAGCAGTGCCGTACGTCAGGTGACTTTTCAGAAGGTCATTCATCCTAGAGGCTAAGAGTTTTTAAAACTGATTTCATGGATAAATTTGAGGGGCTGCCCTTGAACCCTCTGAAATCATATGTAAAATTCTGTGCAAATGTACCTTTACTGAGAAGATCTGTGACTTTCAGAAGATTCTCAAAGGAGTCCTAGACCCTAAATAGAGTTAAAAATCACCAACCAAAAATTGCAGAAGTTGAGAGTGGGGATGATAAAGGCTTGAACTGATTTGGGGTATGGATTTTGGGAATGAAAAGGGTAAAAAATCAAGGTGACCTTAAGATTTCACTCCGGGTGTGCCAGAAAGATGGTACCTTTGATTAAAGTAATAAACTTCAGAGAAAGAAGCAGGTGTGAGAAGGGAAGTTGTAATATGTGGAGTTTGAGGTCCCCATGACACTTCCCAGTATAGACGTCAAGCAGGCAAATAAAAATTTGGATATAGATACTATCAGAGGGAGGATAAAGGCCCGAAGATGGATATGTTAATGACTGTTCTCACTCCCAGTAGGCTTTTCCTTCATTTCCTGCTCTGTAAAAAGCTTTGTGTAATTTTGTGTTCTGGCTACTTTGTAAAGATGTGATAAAGCCTTTGCACCGGGGCGGTCCTAGACCAGCAGTAGAGACATCACACAGGAGCTTATTAGGAATGCAGATTCTCAGGCCTCACCCCAGACACTACTGAATTGGAATCTAGTGTAATGAGAATTCTCAGGTGATTCCTCTTCATTCGCGTTTGGGTTTGAGAAGCATTCTCATAAGACTCTGGACCTGTGTCTGTGATGCAGTTTTCCCTCTTGGTGCTGGAGTGCTTTTCTTTAATGTGATCATCAACTACTTGCTGCTTGGGCTTTCTTCTCTTGCTCTTGAGAGGAATCAGAATACAGCTGCTATTTTTCTGTCCCCTCTAACAAACGTAGTTCTTTGAGTTCCTTTCAGAATTCCTCATACTTAAAAAATTGGAATGGGGCAGTGGTAAAATGAAGTCAGGAAAGGACAAATCAGTGCATTTGCCGGCTTGATGCTTTCTGTAGAACCATACAATGCTTTTGGTAAACGTACATACTTTTGTGGCCCATTGAACTTCGAGGTCTCCACCCAGTCTCAGGAAAATGACCATTTGGGTGGTAGGGGGAATGCGTGGAAATCTTTTTCTGCCTTGCAGCAGCAGGTTCAGCAGCATCAGGAAACAATCACAGAGATGATGACACAGCTTCTGTGACTAGCCTTAACTCTTCTGCCACCGGCCGTTGTCTAAAGATTTATCGCACATTTCGAGATGAAGAGGGGAAGGAGTACGTTCGCTGTGAGACAGTCCGAAAGCCAGCTGTCATTGATGCCTACGTGCGCATACGAACCACAAAAGATGAGGAATTCATGTGAGTTTGACTCCCCGCTTTCCAGTATAATAAGGAGGACGATGAAAGTGGTGGGGGATGGGGATGAGGGAGGTATGTGCTGGAGTTTTAGTGACAGGATTCTGTACAGCTGGAAGTTGGAAGTCTGTGTTGGTTGGGTACCTTTAGGTCTTGGGGTTTGGACAGAGCCAAATCACAGGGAGATATTTCAAATTTGCTTCAAAATAAAGGCATGTTTTCCATTCCACCTGGGTCCTTTGCTTTGTGGTTGGTTGGCAGAACTCTTAGTGATGACTCAGGACACCTTATTCTGAGAGAGGTGCTGCTCTGCACATGGAAGGCTGATGAGTAGGGGAGATGGGAATATAGGTAGCCCCTTTTATTTCTGTCTGGATGGATTATTTTAGTTCTGATGTGTTTAGCTATCAGGATGATTGTCTTTGGTTTAGCTTTGCTTATGGTCCTGCGATATTTCCCCCCTTGCCCTTCAGTCGAAAGTTTGCCCTTTTTGATGAACAGCATCGAGAAGAGATGCGAAAGGAACGGCGGAGGATTCAGGAGCAACTTAGGCGACTGAAGCGGAACCAGGAAAAGGAGAAGCTTAAGGGTCCTCCTGAGAAGAAGCCCAAAAAAATGAAGGAGCGTCCTGACCTAAAAGTAAATAGAATGTGGCATGATCATAGCTAGAAAGGCGAAGAAAGCATATCTCTGCCCATAGCTTTTGGCGTTGTCCCTGACTGGGAATGGGGGCGGTATTGTGGAAAGCTAGTTGAGTTGGTGTGGCTGCTTAGGTGTTATCATGACTAGTGTGACTGGCACTGACAACCTAATCTGGTGCCATTTGGTGTCATTTTATACTTCACCCGTTGGGAGTATTTCCTAGGGGTTGAAATGGGCTTGGGTGAGAGAGGTGTTTTTTGTTTTGTTTTGTTTTGTTTTGTTTGTTTGTTTTGTTTTTTTGTTTTTTTTTTTATTTGACAGAGAGAGATCACAAGTAGGCAGAGAGGCAGGCAGAGAGAGTGAGAGGGAAGCAGGCTCCTTGCTGAGCAGAGAGCCCGATGCAGGACTCGATCCCAGGACCCTGAGATCATGACCTGAGCCAAAGGCAGCGGCTTAACCCACTGAGCCACCCAGGCGCCCCGAGAGAGGTGTTTTTTACACGCACGCACGCGCACGCATGGGTGTGTGTGTGTACGTACACATACACATATCCTTTAAAAATTGTACATATTAGAAGCAACAGGGGGCGCCTGGGTGGCTCAGGTGTTTAAGTGTCTGCTTTCAGCTCAGGTCATGATCCCAGGGTCCTGGGATCGAGTCCTGCATCGGGCTCCCTGCTCAGTGGGGAGTCTGCTTCAGTGACCCTCCCCTGGTTCCTGCCTTCTCTCTCTCTCCCTCATTCTCTCTCTTGAAGTAAATAAAAACAATATTTAAAAAAGAAAAAAGAAGCAACAGGAAAAAAACTTATCAGTACAGGTTGCCTTCTGTGACTTAGGTAGGGTTCCAGATATTACTGTACATGTAACTGCCATGTACACCATAAAACGAGGCCACTGCTGTATAAAATGATAGTTGTCTCACAGTGTTGTTGGAGTAAGTGATATAATGCCTGGGAAGCACTTTAGAAACTGTAAAGTTCTTAGCAAATATAAACTGCTGGTGACATGTGCTGAGGTCATTATTTTCATGTTTCTTTGTTATATATGATACTCTATAAATGTGATACAGTATTGACCCCATTTTATAGCTGAGACTGAGGTCAGTTGCAAAACTTAGATGGAGACTTGGTATTATTGAGCCTTTTCCTTGGGCCTGGAAGCATTAACCCATGCTGACTGCGTGTGCTGGCGAAGGCAGCCCTGGGCTTCTGATGGACTTTCTCCTGCGCATTTAACATTTTCATACTCTACAACTGAAATCGAGAGTGGAAATCCTCTCTGTTTTCTTCCTTGCTTGTTTTTTTTTTTTTTAAATGTCCAATCTCTGGATTGCATTTTATTTTTAAGATTTTTTTAAAAATTTATTTATTTGACAGATCACAAGCAGGCAGAGAGGCAGGTAGAGAAGGAGGGAAGGGGAAGCAGACTCCCCGCTGAGCAGAGAGCCCAACTTGGGGCTCGATCCCAGGACCCTGGGATCATGACCCGAGCCGAAGGCAGAGGCTTTAACCCACTGAGTTACCCAGGCGCCCCGCATTTTATTTTTAATGTGTCATTTCCATTCAGGTTCTTTTGTCCGATGGCTTCTGGTTGAAAGGTGTCTAACAGTCTACGACAACAGTTCTGCGCCTGCCTTGTATGTGTTATGTAAAGCGAACGTTAAGCCGCCATTTACCTCTGACACATTGATACTTTTCCCTTTTGCAGCTGAAATGTGGGGCTTGTGGTGCCATTGGGCACATGAGGACAAACAAATTCTGCCCCCTCTACTATCAGACAAATGCTCCACCTTCCAATCCTGTTGCCATGACAGAGGAGCAGGAGGAGGAGTTGGAAAAGACAGTCATTCATAATGATAATGAAGAACTTATCAAGGTTGAAGGGACCAAGATTGTCCTGGGGAAACAGCTAATTGAGAGGTAAGAGATAGCAGGCGGGAAGTGCTGTGGGGAGATCTGTTGGAGGTTGATGCTAGCAAAGGGTGGCAGGGGTGGATGTGATATATATATGATATGTGATATGTACTGTGAAGTGGAACTCAGAGCACGGGGACTGGGATGGATTTTCCTCAGTAACTGTTGCCAGTAGTGACACTTACGGTCTTTTGTCGTGAAGCACTCCTCAGGCTTTCCCACTTGCCTTGGGGCATGTGACCTAACTTTTCCGGGTCTCAGTTTCCTTATTTTAACCAAATAAAACCACCCTTACCAGGGTAGTTATGAAGATAAAATGGCAGACTGTATAAACATGTAGTACAGTGCCTGGCATATCATAGGTGCTCTTCCTGTCCTACTTCCTGGCACTCCTCACACTTGTCAAGTCCCTAATCTCTGAGTGTTCCGATAATGGACCATCCCAGAAAGACTAAGGAGACGTACACTGTGCTTATCCCTGTCTCTTGTTCTCAGAGAATTTAAGAGATAATCAAGTGGAGAAGTTTTTAAATTAAAAGACATTTTTCCCTGACTTTTGAGTTTGAAAACTGCAAATCTTATCATTCCTCTAAAGTCACCAGCTTAACATTCGTCACATTTGTTTTGTCTTTATATGTCTGAAACTTTTTTTCTTGGCTGAACTATTTGGAAATAAGTTGTGGGCATCTTGATGTTTCCCTCAGAAGTTCTTGACCACACATTGTCTAAGAGTTGATATATAACAACATGATACTACCATTACACCTAAGAAAATTAGCATCAGTTCAGTAGTATTTAACATTGGTTCTTATTTAAATTTCTCCGGTTATCTTAGTGTCCTTTATGGCCTGTCCCACTCCCAATTCAGGGTCCAATCCCTGTTCAAACATTAAGTATTTTGAGTGTCTTTAAATCGAGAACTGTTCTCTCCACCTATTTTGGTTTTCATGGCATTGACTTTTTGGAAGAATTCAGGCCAGTTGTCTCCTAAAATATCCCATATTTCTGGATTTGTCTGATTGTTTTCTCATTGATTATGTTTAGATTAAATGTTTTTGGCAAGATTACTACATAGGTGATATTATGTACTTACTACACCACATCAAGAAGCACATAATGTCAGGTTTTTTCACTATTTTGATAATCTTGTTTAAGTGGTGATCCCAGAACCCTCTATAATAAAGGTATGTTGTTCCCTTTGTAATTAGCATGTGGGTGAATTTCCTGTTCCCTAGCAGTCTTTCTCTCAGTAATTGTAGCATCCATTGATGATCATTGCCTAACTCCGTTGTTACATCGGGGATTGCAAAATAGCGGTTTTTCTAATTATAGATTTCTTTCTACATTAACTGGTATTCTGTAAAGAAGAGCTTTCCTTTCCTTTCTGTTTGAGTATTTCTGTGGATTCTGAAATTCTTCCTTTTGTGAACTTAATGTAATATGATTTATTAACACCATTTGTAATTGTGATGCCCATATTGTCTTACATTTGACCTCTTAAAGCCAGATCCTGTGTCCTTTTGAAACAATCCTGTAAATCTTCGAGAACGTCTTTGCTTTCTGACACAAGATGTTCTAGGCTGTCCTTGAAATTTTCTTGTTTGAGACCTAGAATCAGCCATTTCTTCAAGGGGCCCTGGTTCCTTTTATCGGGGAATGGCATTTAGAACCAAGACCTAGGTGTTAGGTATGCTCATTGCCACTGAGATGTCATTGCTTCTAGGCTTTTAGTGGACAGAACTAGGAAATAAACACATATTGTAAGTCACATACCAAAACGTTCCTATCAAAACCTCCAGTTCAAATGATATCTACAGATTCTTCCTCCTCTTCCCCCATTCATATCTGCATCCTTTCTATGGTTTCCAGCATTAATATGTTGATTCATTTGCTCTGTCTGTACATCTGTTACACAGAATAGTTTGAGAATTACAATACCAGTACCACTAACAACAAACCCATAAAGTAGATTCAAGGTGTTTTCTGTCATTCGTTGTCCTTAGACTATATGCCACTGCAGTAGAACAGTCAGGGTATTATGTGCAAAGTATATTTGAATTCTCTTTTGTGTGTAACTTTTAATCAATTTGATACATACTTTTGTTTCTTACTGAGGTAAAATTGGTAGATACCATTGTGTAAGCTTCAGAGGTACAGTATTATGTATTGGTATTTATATACATTAGAAAGCGATCCCCACTGTAAGTCTAATTACTACTCATCACCAGATAGTTTGTTTTTGCTTCTATTAAGTTTGGGGCTCTTTTTTCCATTCTTGATGTAATTTATCAATATCCGTAATAGCCATTATATTTTGAGGCACATTAGAAAAGGAAAATTTAGTGTCTTGATCCCATACAATGGAAAGGAAGAAGGTGAATGGCCTTTTAATGACTGAGGGAAACTTAGACTATTTTTTTTTTCAAGCCAGTTTTTCATTTCTTCCTTGTTTCTATTATAAGTTTAGCCTCCTAGCCCTTGAACCCTAAGATAGAATGTTGGAGCTGGAAGCGTTCTTGAAATTCCTTTAGCCTAGTTCCCTTATCTTCCAAATAGGAAACTGAGGTTGTGGCTTGCCTAGTTCTTTATTAATTTGGAGATCCCGTGAGGCCGTGCCTGATCTGAGCCTGAGAGTGTGGATATCTGGCCTTTGGTTTGGCTTTTTCCTCCCCAGGCTCATGCTCAGGTACTTTGGACTTCTTCATTGTAGTTGCTTTTTTTCTGGGGTCTAGAGATAGGGACTGCATGCTATGCAAGTGTTCTTAATTACAGCGCAGATGAGGTTCGCAGAAAATCTCTGGTTCTCAAGTTCCCTAAACAGCAGCTTCCTCCCAAGAAGAAACGGCGAGTTGGAACCACTGTTCACTGTGACTACTTAAACGTGAGTATCTGCATTGCTTCTTTCTGACCAGATGGGGTTCTCATTGGTTCCTCCAACCCTTTGTCCCATGGCTCTGGCACAGCCTTAGATTCTCCCTTTGGCCTTGCCCTAAAAATAATGTGTACTGTTCATTACAAGATTCCTAAGCTATAGCTAGAAAGCATCGTGTGTTTTTCTTATCTAAAGAAGCACTCTGATTTCTTGTTTCTCCTTAGAGACCTCATAAGTCCATCCACCGGCGCCGGACAGACCCAATGGTGACATTGTCCTCCATTTTGGAGTCTATCATCAATGACATGAGAGATCTTCCAAATGTGAGTTCATCACGTTCATGTCTACAGTAGGAATGGCAAAGCCCTTTGTTCTATCTGTGATTTCAGATAGAGGATAGTAGAGTACTCGTAGGTATGTGGAACTCCTGATTCTTTGGGATGTAGTTTTTTGGGTTTATTTATTTATTTTGAATAGTTTAGTAGACGAAACAGACCTACCTGCTTCATCTAGAAAGATTCCTTTGAGAGTTGGTGGCCGGGTAGACAGATAAGATACGAGAGAGTCTTCGGGAGTTGGCTCTGACAAGTGTTCTTTGCTCACGGATAGTGCTGTCCCTTGTTTGCACAGACCTACCCTTTCCATACTCCAGTCAATGCAAAAGTTGTAAAGGACTACTACAAAATCATCACTCGACCAATGGACTTACAAACCCTTCGTGAAAATGTGCGCAAACGCCTCTACCCCTCTCGGGAAGAGTTCAGAGAGCATTTGGAGCTAATCGTGAAAAATAGTGCAACCTATAATGGTAAGAATCCCCTTTCAGATCCTTATTTGTCTCATTAGTCCCAAATTCAGACAAGATTGGACTGACTGGAAGGATCTACGATGTATGCATTTTGGGCTTACAAAAATCAGATAGTGCACGTTTCTGTCATTTAAGGTTGCTTCTTTTTAGTCCCACTTTTTAATGTATCCTTTGGAGAATTCGGAGTCTGCCTGTTGAAATGAAACAGTTGCAGGGAGATAAGTGGGAGGAAGAAGTGGACCTGATCAAATAGAAGGAAGAGACAGTGTGGATGGAACCTATGCAGAGTGTGAGCCTGCGACCATGTTGGCTATGTGTGAATCTTTGATTTGATCTATAGATTTGTTATAGGGGCTCTTATATGTTCACTTTGCTCCAAATCTGCAAGGAAGAAAGAAATCTGCTTTCTGTGTGTTAAAAGGGGAAACAGTACAGCTTCTGCATGTCAGGGATCAAGGTTTCTGATCTCCAATTGTATCCTTGTGCACAGGTTCATGTGTAAGTGTTGGGTTGAAGGGTATGGTTAGAGAAAGAATCCCATCCCTGCCACGTACTGATTAAGTTACCCTGGACAAGTTCTTAGACAGGTTACTGTAGACAGCCTCTCACAGCCTCCTCAGTTTTGTCATCTGTAAATGTGGCAATACCTAGATTCTGAGACCTTTTATAAGCAAGCCTGACCCATTTATCTAGTCTCCTGTCCAATGCCTGACTCCCATACCTACTAGAGACTTCTGCCAGATTCAACATTATATTTCACTAAATATCTTATGCCATTTCACTAAATATCTTATGTCATTTCTTCATGCACCTTGCACAGTCTTTGCCCTGTCTGGAATGCCCTTAGTTCCCACTGAAAAGTGGGAACATGCCCTATGAATTTCCATTCATATTTCCAGACCAATTCATATCATCTCTCCATGAAGACTTACTGCCCAGAATACCCATGAATTTTCTGTTGTTCTCGACAAAATTAAACCAACTTCTATGACTCTTAACTGTGTTGTATGTAATTATTTATGTGTCTGAATCTTCCATCACTTTGCAACTCCTGGAGAGACTATGTCTTATTCGTCTTTGTATTTTCAGGGCCTAGCAGAGTGCTAGACATACAGAAGGGAAGAACACATTTGTTAGGCCCAACTGTCATTCATATTACAAGGATAAATACTTATAAGTCAGACTGGGGGGTGCCTGGGTGGCTCAGTCGTTAAGTGGCCGCCTTTAGCTCAGGTCATGATCCCGGGGTCCTAAGATCGAGCCCCACATTGGGCTCGCACAGTGGGGAGCCTGCTTCTTCCTCTCCTACTCCTCCTACTTATGTTCCCTCTATCTCTGTCAAAAAAATTAAAATCTTTTTAAAAAAAAAAAAGATTGGAAGAGGAATGAGAAGGTGTTGAGAGTCCACTTTGGAAGTATAGAGTTGGGGTACCTGTGGGTCACTTCGGTGGAGATGTTAGCACAAAATTTAAAATCTAGGTTCTGACCTTGTTACAGCCTTATATCCCCCTCTAGCCCAGTCCTCTTTCTTCCTCATATATGTTGCTAGTAATAGCAATAGTAGCAGTACTGCCAGTGGCTCTAAGCATTTTACTTGCATTATTTTCTTTATTTCACCCTAAGAAATCTCTGAAGTGGGTACTGTTATAATCCTCATTTGACAAATGAACTGATAAGCCTGTAGTATTTTAATAACTCGACTAAGGTGGTCACACTGCTAAAAAGCAGCAGAGATGGGAATCCATTCTCACCTCACGACCCTGAAGCTGTCTTCTGCAGAAGTACTGGCTAGCCACCTCCTAATGGTTGGATCAAGGGGCCACATTCCAGAAATACCTGTTTATATAAGCAGCTTCATCTAGGTATAATTCACATACTGCATGATTCACACATTTAGAGCTGTCAGTTTCAATGTGTATTACCCATGTGGTAGCATGTGTCCATACTTCTTTCCTTTTTACTGTCACATAACATTCTGCTGTATAGATATACCCCATTTTAAAAATGGCGTTCATCAACTTATAGACATCTGCGTTATTTGTGCTACTTTTTGGTTAGTACAGCCAAATAATACAAATAATGCTGCTGTGAACATTTGTGTGTAGCTTTTGTGTGGACATTTGTTTTCATTTCTCTTGGATATATACCTAGGGGTGGAGTTGCTGATAACACACGGTATATGCTTTTTTTGAGAGACAGTCAAATTGTTTTCCAGAGCAACTGCAGCATTTTTAATCCTATCAGCAGTGTGTTAAGGGTTCTAATTTCTCCACATCCTTGTCAACACTTGTGTTACTATCCATCTTTTTTATTCTAGCCATCTTGATGGATGTGAAGTGGTATTATGGTTTTGATCTGCATGTCCCTGGTGTTCCACAGAATGGTGTTGAGCATCTTTTCCCCCCAGTTTTACTGAGATAGAATTGATATACAGCACCATATAAGTTTAAGGGGTACAGCATAATGGTTTGGCTTACCGTAGTGTGAAATGATTACCGCGGTAATTTTAGTAAGCCTCTGTCATCTCAGGCACAATAAGAAGAAAAAAAAAACTTTCCTTCTTCTGATGAAAGTCTTAGGATTAACTCTCAGTAGCTTTACTATCTATCATCCAGCAGTGTTAACTATGGTCCTCCTACTGTACAAGTACTCACTTCTCTTATTACAATTGCAAGTTTCTACCTTGTGACCACCTCACCCCAGTTTCCCCCTGCCTCTGATAACCCCAAGTCCAATATCTTTTTCTATGAGTTTGTTTTGTTTTTGTTTTAGTTTTTTTAAAGATTTTATTTATTTATTTGACAGAGAGAAATCACAAGCAGGCAGAGAGGCAGGCAGAGAGAGAGGGGGAAGCAGGCTCCCTGTTGAGCAGAGAGCCCGATGCAGGGCTCAATCCCAGGACCCCAAGTTCATGACCCGAGCCAAAGGCAGAGGCTCAACCCACTGAGCCACCCAGGCACTCTTTTTTTTTTTTTTTTAAGATTCTACACATGAGTGAGATCATAATGTTTTTGTTTTAAAATATTTATTTATTTATTTATTTGACAGAGAGAGACACCATAAGTAGGCAGAGAGGCAGGCAGAGGGAGAGGAGGAAGCAGGCTCCTTACTGAGCAGAGAGCCCGATGCGGGGCTCGATCTCAGGACCCTGCGACCATGATCTGAGCCGAAGGTAGAGGCTTAACCCACTGAGACACCTGGACGCCCCAGTCATACGGTTTTTGTCTTTGATGTTGAACACCTTTGCATGTGCTTAGAAGTCTCTTGAACTCCAGTGTATTTGGCACTCTTGACCACTTGATGCTCCTCGATACTCTCTTCTTTCTTTTCTAGGAGTACTTTCTCTAATTATTTCTGATCTTTTTCATTCTCATGACTTCAGCTACCATGTATCCACTGATAACATTATCTCCAGTCCATACCTCTCTTCGGAGCTCCATGCTCAAGTTTCCAGTTGCCTGCCAGACATGTCCATGTTTCATTGCCCTGCTGGCAACTGTTGATCTGGTTGCTTTATTTAGACTTGATGATATTACCATCCATCTGATTGTACAAACTAGAAATGATGTTCATCGTTAGTTCCACCCACTCTTCCCCACATTCATAGATCACTAATTCCCATAAATAAGTAAGGAAGTAAGCAAAGTCCCTTCTACAGCTTGCTGGAGCACATCCCCTTCCTTTTAATCTCAGTTGCTGCTCTTATTCTTGTTTGACCCCTTGCAACAGCTTCAGAATTTTCCCTTTGCTGTTTGCCTTAATTCACACTGTTGGTAGGGTAATTTTTTCTAAAACACAAATTTGAAAAAATTTTCGAGCATAAAATCGTTAGTGGCTTTCTGTCACCTATGAGACCTTTATAATGTGGCCCCTCCTGCCTTTCCAAGTTCTATTTCCTGTTTCTCCTCCATACATACCTGTGTTGCAGTTGTACCAGACTACTTTTGTTTCTGTTAACTTGCTTACTTTGTATCTTTGTATACTTTTTCTTCCCTCTGGAATGTCTTTCTACTGTATTGCCTACCTGATGGACCTCTACTCTTCATTAATGACACTACTCAAATGTCAGTCACAGCAAGCCTTCCTTGCTTCCCAGTATGCAGATTTAATTGTTGTAAAAATAGCTTACAACATGTTTCGTATGCAACCCTACCATATTTCATAGCAACCAGTGTATCCCCATGTTTGCACTATACTCAGTTTTTAAAAAACTTCATTATGGAAATTGTTAGGTATGTACAGAGGTATAGTAAACCTCAGCACACCTGTTCACCTGGTTCAACAGTTACCCTCATGGCCGATTCTTGCTTATTATTCAGTCTGTATTTCTAGACATATCATTTCATCCATAAATACTGCAAGCACTCATACTCTGTCTTGGCAGTGATATATTTTCATGTCATTTTCTTTGATTGACCCAAGAGCTAAGGTAGGAACTATGTCTTATTTTCTCCTTATTCTCACCATTGAGTACATCACGGACCATCATTAATCATTCATTGAATGAATAAACAAATGAATGCTAAATTAATTAGTTGCAAATAGAGTTGAGGTTTGGGGGTCTGGGGAACACTTACATGGACGAATAGAGGAAGATGGTCAAGCAGAGGATACTGAAAGGAAATAGAATTACTGTCTAGATGAAAATGTTTTAACTATCCCTATAATGAGCTTAAATTAGGGCAGCCATAAGTGAGGGCTGTAAGAAAGAGTTCAAGGATTTTCTGAAGCTCCTGTTACGGATTTCAAGGAAACTAAATAGTCCAAGATGGGATGGAGAATCTTTTATGACAGAGGCTGTGGATTAGCCATATGTTGGGAGTACCTCACAAACCATGAGTTGTGTAAACAAAAATTGCAATCACAGATCTTATATGCTAAGTGTGTAAAGATTATAAATCATGTCTTCATCTCCTAAGCCATCCTTAAACAAGATGTCATTCCCCGTCCATAGTATTACATTCAAGGTATTAAAGGTAGCAGTATCAATAGTAGTACTGTCGGATATGTATAAATAAAGAAGAGAGTTAAATTAGTTTTTTCACCCATACTATATATCTGCCATGTGTTAGCACTGAAAAATGGAGTTAAAACTGGTATATCCGTCTGATCTAGCAGCCAGGCTGGTGCCTGACACTTATTAGGTGTTTAAGTAAATGTGTTAAAAGTCTAAAGAGGTATTGGCAGCTCTCGTCTCCCATTTTTAATGGTCTCATCTCTTATTGTTCCTCTGTAAATTTAGGTCCAAAGCACTCACTGACCCAGATCTCTCAATCCATGCTGGATCTCTGTGATGAAAAACTCAAAGAGGTAAGATATTTAAAATGAAAGAAAGGCAGGGGCAACTGGCTGGCTCAGTTGGAAGAGTATGCGACTCTTAATCCCAGGTCATGAGTTTGAGCCCCATATTGGGTGTAGAGATTACTTGTGAATAAATAAAATGAGAAAGAGGCATGGAATTTGAGGGGGGCTGGTAGCAGGGTTGAGGAAGGAGAGAATGTAACAGAAGGAAGAGTAGCGAAATATAGGAGTAGCAAATCTTTAGTGTGTTAGAGGCTGGAAGGGACCTTAGAAATCTCATAATCCAATTCCTTCTTTTGTAAATGGAAAAACTAACATCCGTAGAAGAAAATTGCTTGCCCTGGACATCATGGTTATTAAATAGTGTGGCTAGGACTGAAATCTAGAACCGACATAACTTTAGAAAGGGCCAAGGAAAGTGAATTCCCAAGAAGTCACCTAGGGCTAAGAGACTGTTTCGGCAGAGAGGAATTTTAATTTTTAAAATTTTTAATTAAATTTAATTAAAATTAAAAATTTTAATTTTTAAAAGATTTACTTTAGAGAGGGAGTCGGGAGAGGAGCAGAGGAGAGAGGGACAGAGAGAATCTTAAGCAGGCTCCATGCCCAGCATAGAGCCTGACATGGGGCTGGATCTCACAACCCTGAGATCATGACGTGAACTGATACCAAGAATCAGACGCTTAACCAACTGAGCCACCAAGGCACCCCTAAAAGATTTTCTATATTCCATTTTCTTTTTCTTTAAAGATTTTATTTATTCATTTATTTGCAGTGGGGGGCGTGGAACACAGGGAGAGGGACAAGCAGATTCTGTGCCGAGCAGGGAGCCTCACATGGGGCTTGATCCCAGGACCCTGAGATCGTGACCTGAGCCAAAGGCAGATGCTTAACTGGCTGAGCCACCCAGGCGCCCCTGAAACAAATTTATTGGGTTAGATTCCCTTATGTAAAAGTCACTAATCAGCAATATGTTCAGTGTTTTTAGCAATAGTTTACAGCAGAAACAGTGTTATATTAAAACCTAACTTGGTGAAAATGTTTTTATTCTGAGACCCAAGTTATCAATTTCCAGGGATGTATATTTTTGGTGATCTACAAGAATAGAAGATAGAAAACTTAAACGAGTGGTTGGTACATCCCTTTGGATCCTTTAACTAGAATATCATTTCTCATTTGGACTTTCTGTCTACAGCTGAAGTTGAGAATTCAAAGTTAGGCTTTTCTGGGCAAGGGCAATAGACAACTGAACCATAAATTATCCATAAGTTTCTGCAGTGGTTACACCTCAGGGAAACCTCTTTTTCCTTTGCTTTGTTTCATATCAGAAAGAAGATAAATTGGCTCGTTTAGAGAAAGCTATTAACCCCTTGCTGGATGATGATGACCAAGTAGCATTTTCTTTCATCCTGGACAACATTGTCACCCAGAAAATGATGGCAGTTCCAGATGTAAGTAGTCTCTGCTAAATATTGTGAAGATAGCAAGGGAAAGAACAGTAGGATGTTCGTGTGTTGGGGAGTCTGGAGGGTAGTGTTTGTAAATTCAGACTGGCATATAATTTTATATATGCCTTTATATATGCCTTTTTACCGTATGACTGTTTGATTATTAAAATCAGAGGCCAGGAACCCGTGGATATAGAGAGATTTCTTTGTTCCTCTTGTTGAAAGCTCCTGAATATCCCTGGAAAGAAATTAGGATGACAGCTAATGGGAGGCTTTGGATTGAGAGGTGCCTCTTGACAAATGGCAGTTTATTTAATTATCCATTGTTTGTTGTCTTTTTTATCTATTTTTGTCTTTTACAACTTTATGGCATGGCTACCATGTTAACTGTATGTATCCGTTTTGGGGAATGATTCTCTCTTAGGAATGCTGGACTGAATTTCCTTTTGTGTTGTAGGCATATGTTATATATGTGTTAATGCTTTAAAATTTCTGGATGGGACTGGGGTATAAGAAGTTTTAATTGTGAGTATAGAGTAGGGGTTCTTCCTTAAAGGAATCTATGAACCGCTTAAGTTATAGACAAAATTTTGTGTGATTATGTGTCTCTGGGAAAAGGGTTTCATAGCTTTTTTGGGGAACCTTAGGAATATTTGTGACTCAGCGAAGGTTGAGAATCTCCAGTATAAAGAATGGTTTCCATTTAATTTCTCACGCTTTCTGTTTTATAGTCTTGGCCATTTCATCACCCAGTTAATAAGAAGTTTGTTCCAGATTATTACAAAGTGATCGTCAGTCCAATGGATTTAGAGACTATACGTAAGGTGAGTGATTTGATCTAAAATGTCTTTTTGGAAGCCAGTAGATTTGTACATATATCTGAGTCCCCTGGTTCTTTTAATCACAGAATATCTCCAAGCACAAGTACCAGAGTCGGGAGAGCTTTCTAGATGATGTCAACCTTATTTTGGCCAACAGTGTTAAGTATAATGGTGGGTATTTCTGCTTTTCTTCTCCTTTCCATCATTCTATTCATCCAGTGTTAGTTAGCATCATTAAAATTTGATTGCATGAAGTATCCTTGAACAGTACTTTGCTTTTTTTTTTAAAGTGGGCACATATTTTAGTGTGTTTTGTAAATTTTGTTAATAACTTTTAATGATAAAAATGCAGTGTGCATTTATTTTCTTATACTTTAGAAAGCACAGAAAAATGAGAAGAGAAATATCAAATGGATATTGCTTTGGGCTTTGAGCCAACACTGCTTCCCATAAGATGTGAAAATTCACCTGTCCTCCAGGCCCTTAGATGGAGCTTAAGGGAATGTGTGACTGTAGACCATAGTGAGCTTCCTCAGAGCATGGAGTTTTGGTCAGTGCACAAAGCGATAATATATGCCAAGCTAGTTACTTAACTTCTGTGCTGACTACTTAATCTACTGGTGGGAAAGACAGTCACTCTACCCACAAAATTCACAATCCAGCTGATGGAGGGAGGCTGTTAAATACAGCTTGACAAGCAAGGGCTGTATTAGAAGGATGTACAAAGTGCACTAAAGGAGATAAAGGAGCACCTTCACCTAAGGGTTAGGGAAGGCTTCATAAATAAGCTAATAAAGATCAGTTTTGGATGACTCACTTGTTGAGTAAACATTGAGCACCTAATACATGCTGGCTCTGATAAATGCTACAAATATAAAATCAATGTAGATATGATTCCTGCCCCCAGATTGGTTTTAGTTTATTTGGGGAAACAGAAAAGAAAATTTACAGAAGTATTATGCAAGATGTACATGTAGAGTGCCAGAGGGGACACAGAGACAGGCTGTTTAAATCAAATCAAATTGAAATTAGAGGAAACTTTCTGTAAGAGAGTTATCTTAAGCTGAATTCTAAAGGATCAGTCAGGGGGTTGCTAGGCAAAGAACGTGGAAGAGAAACATTCTAGGCAGAGAACAGCGAGCAGTATGTAAAGAAACAGAGGCCTGAAATTACATTATAGGCTTAAGAAACAAGTTATTGGGGTTGCAATTATGTGTCCATGTTGGTGAGTGACTCGTTATATGTAGAAGTCTCTAGGAGTCAAATCCTAGAGACCCTTGTGTGTGCTCTGTGTCGTGTTTAAGAGATTTTACTTTATCCTTTTTGGAAAGACAACTGAGGAATTTGGCAGTGAAATGTTGATCTCATATAATTCCTTAAGCAAAACAGAAGAGGGAGCTAATGTGCTATGGTGAGTGCTGTGAATTGTGTAAGACTGATGAATCCCAGACCTGTACCCCTAGCAAATAATACATTATATGTTAATAAAAGAAAAAAGAAAAAAAGAAGCGGGAGCTAAGGGCATTTGAGAGAATTGCCTCGCATACCGAAGTCTCAACTTAAAAATCCACGTGAGTGTGGCTGTACGTTTGCTAGATAGAAGAGACAGAGAATTTGGAGGGAGGTGGTGAAGGAAGGGACAGCCAGAAAGGCAGATGAGGAAGTGGGCATTGAGAAGAGAATGTTTAATGCCATGGAGGAATGAAAGAACAGAGCACTTCAGAGAACGATACTTGGCTAGAACTTATATATATCATTAAGGAAAGGTGGTAAGAAATGAGCCTTCCATTTTTCTTCATCCAAGGTGGTTTAAAAGATTCTGCTTTCTCCCTTGTGCTCTTCTTACTGCTCATCTGAAATTAGAGAGTGGAAGTGCCCTCTGTCAGGTCAGTTATATCTCCATTATTGTCTCCTGAAAAACACCTAAAGCTGTAGCCAGAATTCTGGTAAAAGAAGTATTGGGAGGCTCACACATATCTGAAAATGATTGTAACAAGTGATAAAGCAAGAGTGTTACAGAAAGCCTGCTTGGCCTTGGTGATGGCTGGCGTAAGATATAAGGCAGAGTAAAAGGAGCTAATATAAGGCAATGAGAAAAACCCAGAAGATGCTAAGGGAAAAATGAGCAAAAGGCAGACAGGCAAATCACAGAAGACCAAAATTAAATAGCTAATGAATATGAGTAAATATTCAGTTGTACCCAGTAATCAAAGAACTGCAAATTAAAACAAATAGGTATCTTTTTCCCCACCTATTAGATGAACTCAATTTTTCTTTTTAATGGAAGTATTGAATGCTTGTGAGGCAGGTGCTGTCACATATTGCTGTTGGCAGTATAAACTTGTAAGACATTTCTGGAAAGCTCTTTGGCAGCACTGAGAGACTTAAAAATAGTTAAGTGAACAGACTTTATAATGAAGTAGGCCCCACCACTTAATAGCAGGGTGACTTTGGGCAAGTAACTTAGCCTTTGCTTTCCTGTTTGTAAGATGGGAAAAATAACACTACCCTCCTCAGTGCTGTTGGGAGTATTAAGTAAAATAAGGCACGTAAGTGTTTAATATACATACATGGTATATACAACATGGTAGACTAATCTGCCTTAATCAGATATGTGGACAGATATTCATGATAATCTTATTTATATTAATGAGAACCTGAATGGTTAATGTAGGGGGAATGATCAGTTATTGTGCCATCCGTATGATGGATTATTATATAAAGATTGAGTGCTCTTTTTTAAAAAAATTTAATGACAAAAGTATTCACAATGTTAAGTGAGAAAAGCAGAACACAAAACTTACTTCATCTCCGTTACGCTTTTTTAAAACTGCATATGCATAGAAAAAACTAGAAAGAAACACATCTGTGCGATAAAATAGTGTTTTTTTCTGATATGTAGGGTTAGGATTTTCTTTGTTTTCATCTTTTGCATGCTTTCCAAGTTTCCTACTAGTATGAAAGGCAGGAAGCTCTTTCTAGAGGTTTTTTGAAAAGTTTTTAAAAAGATAGATTTATTTATTTATTTATTTATTTATTTGACATACAGAGATCACAAGTAGGCAGAGAGAGAGGAAGGGAAGCAGGCTTCTTGCTAAGCAGAGAGCCCAATGTGGGGCTCAATCCCAGGACCCTGGGATCATGACCCGAGCCGAAGGCAGAGGCTTAACTCAGCCACCTGGGCGCCCCTACTTATGACTTTCTTAATCACATTTTCTCTGGCTTTATTGTAAGAGTACAGCATATAATACATATACAAAATACATGTTAATTGATTATTAATGTTTTCAGTATGGCTTCTGGTCAGTAGTAGGATCTTTATCAGTCGCTAAGTCTTTGGGGAATCAGAAGTTATAAGTGGATTTTGGATGCACAGGGTGTTGGTGCGCCTAACCCATGCGTTCAAGAGCCAACTATAATTTGCAAAAACATGGGAGTACATGGAATATCCAACAATAGGAAATCAGTTAAATAAATTATGGAACCTATATATGATGGAGTACTGCTTAGCTATCAAAATGGCAGATTAGCTAACAAGGTGTATTCGTATATGCTGATATCAAAACGTATTCAGGATATGTTGTTGAAAACTAGATTACTTGACAGTATGTACAGAAAGGGTTGCAAATTCAGATCTTTTAAAGGCCAGATAGGTATGAGTGAAATGGGCACAATAGAGACTGATGAATTGGAGAGCACATACCCATCTAAAGCAATCAGTCACTGTTTCTTGTTGCCATAGAATAGAGTTACTGAAGGGAGAGCTGGAGGATAATTTTCACTCGTACTTGTTTGTGCTTAGGTGTTTGAATTTTTGTAGTTGAGCGCACAGTACTTTCATAATTAAAAGAAAAAATCCACTTTTGAAAGGATGTATAAATCAAATGACATCCAGAATTCTGACTTGGGTAACTGGTGGTGACATTGACTAATACAGGAAATAGAGGAGTGGTTTTGGAGAAAAAGTGGTCCAAGTTCAGTTTGGGCTGTGTTGTATTGACGTAGAGCATCCAAGTGAAGACTTAGTAGATAGTTGGCTATGTACATGTCCTAAGCTCAGAAGAGAAGTCATTACTGTAAATACAGATATTTTCTCAGACCAGCAGTATGTTACAGTGGAAGTAGATGAGCTCAGATAGGGACTAGGGTATATTCCTTGAACTCCTGATGCTGTATGTAAAATATGGCTGTATGTTTTTCCAGGTAGAAAGGCCATAGTTTTATCAGATTACTAAAGTATGTAACCCAAAAAAGATCCACTGTTTAGTTTAGAGAGAATATAGGAGGAGAATAGACTTGACAAATTCCAACATTAATTTAAGAGATAGGTGGAGGAGAGTACTGTGGAGTGGCCAGAATGAAACAAGGAAAAACCAAAGAGAGTAAGACCTGGACACCAAGAGAAGAGGAAGGTGGTCAACAGATCAAGTGCTACATAGAAAACCAGAGAGAATGGTTGTTAGAAGAGTTGTTTCGGTGAGGCAGTTAGAATCAAAAGCCAGATTGCAGGGGCACCTGGGTGGCTCAGTCCATTAAGTGTCCAACTCTTGATTTCTGCTCAGGTCATGATCTCAGGGTCGTGGCATCAAGCTCTGCCTCAGGCTCCACACTCAGTGCCAAGTCTGCTTGTCCCTCTCCCTCTGCTCCTCCCCCTGCTCACACTCTCTCCTCTCTCAAAGAAAGGAAGAAAGAAAGAAAATCTTCAAAAACCAGACTACAAAGGATACAAATGAATGGGAAGTGAGGAAGTAGAAACTGAAATTTGCCTGTGAAGGGAAGCAGGAAAACTGTACTCAGTATGTGGAAAGGGATGAAGGCATTGGGACAAGGTACCTTCGTATAGGTGAAAGGAAAGAAAATTAAAGATATGAGGAGAGGTCCTTTTGGAAGGTGGGAAGATAGACACCGAGAAAGTTTCTGCTGGGTAGCCTCTTATTTTCTCTCCAAAGTAGGAAATAGGATCTTCTGCTGACAGTGGGTAAGGTGGTGGGAGAAGGAATTTGAAGAGAAATGTTGATAAGGGTTTGAATTATCTGTTGTAGGAAATTTGAAAAGTAGCTGACTAGAGACATTTCAGAACTGTTGAGAAGCCTTTGAGGGTCCAGCTCATGTTGGAGACTGTTCATTTTTATAGCAGCATCAATTGGTACAGTTGTGTAATTGTCAGGGAACTAAGAAGGCAGATGATAGAATTGATTCAGGATTGGGATCTTGTTTTCTGGATGTGTTGGAGAGATTGGGAATTGAAGGTGTCAGCAAGGTGGAAGGCAGCTATGCTCACCACTATACCACCAATGCAGCAAGGTGTGGGAAAGGTTGAAGTTGGAGCTTCTCAGATTTTGTCACCAAAGGACCCTTTTATAGCAGAGGATTGTGATTATATAGTCTCTGGTTTGGGGATATCCCAAAGCGGCTCTGCAAAGGCTTGAAATTTCTTTGCAATTCGTGGTGTTTGTTTGTTTGTTTGTTTCTTTTTAGTAATCTCTATACCCAATGTGGGCTCAAACTTACAAGCCAGAGATCAAGAGTCATGGGTTTTTGGGTTTTTTTTTTTTTTTAAGATTGTATTTGTTTATTTGTTGGGGAGAGAGAGGGAGCACATAAGCAGGGGGAGTGGTAGGTAGGGAGGAGAAGCAGACTCCCTGCCGAGCAAGGACGGTGATGCAGGACTCAATCCCAGGGCTCTGGGATCATGACTTGAGCTGAAGGCAGATGCTTAACCGACTAAGCCACCCAGGCACCCTGGAAATTCATGTTTTATCTTTAAAAGTTAATCTGAGTTTGCATTTGACTTATCTGTACTTTCACACACTTCACATTTCTTACAAATTATTTTATTTTCATTTTTTAAAGATTCATTTATTTGAGAGAAAGCATGAGCTAAGGGAGAGGCAGAAGGAAAGGCACAGCAGACTCCCCACTAAGCAGGGAGCCTGATATGGGGCTCAATCCCAGGATGCTGAGATCGTGACCTGAGCCAAAATCAAGAATCGGATGCTTAATTGACTGAGCCACCCAGGTGCCCCCAAATTATTTTATATACTCCCCCAACCTCCATCTTCAAATACAATTGCTAATCGAGGGAGATGTACCACACTGTGTATACGTTACCTTACTTTTTAAAGCATGGGGGATGATGAGGGCCAAAACTAAAGCCAAGAGAGGCTTAATAGATTGGGAAATAGAAATTAATGGGCTTACAGGCTTTTACATTTCCTTGAGGTCAGAGGGAATGAAAAAAGAGAACAGATACAAGGTTGTGATTAAAAAGTAGGATACCGGGGGGGCGCCTTGGTGGCCCAGTGGGTTAAGCCTCTGCCTTTGGCTCAGGTCATGATCTCAGGGTCCTGGGATTGAGCACCCCCACCCAATGGGGCTCTCTGCTCAGCAGGGGGCCTGCTTCCTCCTCTCCGCCTAACTCTCTACTTGTGATCTCTGTCAAATAAATAAATAAAATCTTTTAAAAAAAAGTAGGATACTGGAATTGAAACTTTCAGAAGTGAATGTGTTTTCAGTTAAAGACAACATTCTGGGTACAGCCTTGGATATGTTTGCTAGAGTGGAGCTGCAAACCATGGGCATGAAATTAGCAAGGATTTTGGATGGGTAGTGCAGGTGAACAGTAGAGTAATCCACCATGATGGGGAGGGATTTGGAGCCAAGAAGGAGACTCTGCCAGGTGTGTAGGTCCTTGGTGAATGTGAGTAGATTCATGATGGTGAGTAGAGATGAAGAGCAGCATCTCAAACTCAGGCAGCTTGCGGGAGGTGAGGCAAGTAATATAAATGAGGTGGGCCAGGTGTGGATTGTAGTGAGTGAGAAGAGTATACATTCCATCTAAAGAGTCCTGTGCTTCATTCTATCATTGTCCTAAGGAAATGAGCATAGTGAGAAACAGAAAATGTAGATATTTGTGTGTGACATTTCCCAATTTTTACGTATTTGCAAATATACTGAAATTTTTTTAAAAAAATTCTGTGAGCCAGTCTAAAAGCCAAGTCTACCTCCCAGGGCAGCTGGTTTTCAGCTGGTTTTCAACTGGTTTCAGCTGGTTTTCAGCACAGTAGAGAACAAGTCTCAAAATAGGGGGGATTTTTTTTTCCAAGGGAGAGTAAATAACTTGATAGCAGCAGCAGTGGACAGCCTAGAAGGCTGACTCTTTCCCCTCTAAACAAGTTTATGAGAGTGTAAGAAACTTCTGACTCGGGCTGTTAAGGGTTTGTAGTGTGCTGTGACACAAAATGTGACATCTTTTGTACTAAAAGGACATCAATCATGGAGTTGAAAGTCACATATGAGATGTTTCCTACATACACAAAATACTACTTTTGTTTAAAATTTTGTTGATTTTGTTGATTTGAACATGCTTCTGTTTTTAATTAATAGTAATAGGGTCCACATAGGGTCTCTGCCCTACCAAAGTTAGTAGAACAGTATATCTGATTAGCATTGCTTCTTGCCATTCTGATCCTTCACACATAGTATCATACTACATATAAACATATTTCTGTAGCATTTTCCTTTTTTTAAAAAAAATATTTTATTTATTTATTTGACAGAGATCACCAGTAGGCAGAGAGGCAGGCAGAGAGAGTGGGGGAAGCACGCTCCCTGCTGAGCAGAGAACCCGATGCAGGGCTCCATCCCAGAGCCCTGGGATTATGACCTGAGCCGAAGGCAGAGGCTTTAACCCACTGAGCCACCCAGGCGCCCTTGTAGCATTTTCTATAACTCTATCAACTTACCCTGCATTATCGTGTGTATATATGTGTGTGCACTGAGGCTGGGCTCTTCAGGCAGTGAGTGGAAGATGAGTACCACTCCCAATACAAGTGCACCCGGAAGGGGGGCAGGACATGTCAGAGAACTGCCTTGTACTCAAGTGGTGGTGTTGGGCTGCACACTCCGAATAGAGTTCACGCACTTTTGCCTTCCAGCTCCCGCATAGGTACCGAGTCCATCTCAGAGCCTCTCTTTATGCTCAAGGAGCATTTGAAAAGAGCATTAATAATCAGGGAAACCTGAAACTTGGGATTGGAGCTATTTGTAGTAGTCTCAGAAGGCACATAACATTTCAAGTCTATGAAAAGAGGGAGGCATGTAGATCAAGAAATCCCTTCTGAAAAATACAACCCAAACTTTTTGTCAGTCTTCACAGAACCGTTAAGGCATAAGTTGGTAAAGATAAGTTAGTACTTAATGTTTGGTTAAATTTGAAGTGAACTGCATCATCTGTACCAGTAGGTGATACCAAGCTATTCATAATATTTCTTTTCCCAAAGAATTTCCTAACAAGTTCCTCCTCTAGTGCTCTTGTTTTTCTTAGAAAAATTTGTTTTATTAATTATATTTATTACAGGTCTGTGAATCGTCAGGCTTACACACTTCACAGCACTCACCATAGCACATACCCTCCCCAGTGTCCATGACCCAGCCACCCTCTCCCTACCCCGTCCCCCCAGCAACCTCTAGTGCTCTTTAAACCAAAAATCAGCTCTGATAAGCCATCTTCAAGGTAGGCCTAGGATAGGTAGATCATGTGTCATTAAACCTGAGAGCCTGAACTTATACAGTGCTCAGTGGGACCCTACAATCTAGATAAAGATACAGAGTAACTTTACGAAAAGTAAAACAACAACAACAACAAAAACCCAAAAAAACTCCTGGGAGGGTTTTTTTTTTCTGCTTTCATTTGAGTAACTCCCAACCCTGTGTGAGCTCTGATAGTTGTTCTGCTTATAGGACCCCTCGTGGAATCTCATTCTAAACATGTGCAGTTTAGTGTTCAGCCAAAGACTCAAAAGGAGCCTGTCTGCAGATCTTAAGTTATTAAGTGGAGTAGAGTTAACATACAGCGTTACGTTAGTTTCAGATGTACAATAGGATTCAAACAGTTCTGTACATTTCTCAGTGTTCTCATCAAGATAAGTGTATTCTTTAATCCTCATCACCTATTTCACCCAACACCAAACCCACCTCTCCTCCGGCAACCACCAGTTTACTCTCTGTATTTAGGAGTCAGTCTTTTTGTCCATCTCTTTTTAGTTCTTTTGTTTTGTTTCTTTTTTTTTTTTTTTAAGATTTTTATTTATTGATTTGACAGACAGAGATCACAAGTAGACAGAGAGGCAGGCAGAGAGAGAGAGAGGGAAGCAGGCTCCCTGCTGAGCAGAGAGCCCGATGCGGGACTCGATCCCAGGACCCTGAGATCATGACCTGAGCCGAAGGCAGCGGCTTAACCCACTGAGCCACCCAGGCGCCCCCTTTTGTTTTGTTTCTTAAATTCTACATGTGAGTGAAATCATTTGGTATTTGTCTTTTCTCTGACCGGCTTATTTCGTTTAGCCTTATACTCTAGCTCCATCCATGTCAGGGCAAATGGCAAGATTTCATTCTTTTTTATGGCTGAGTGGTATTCCGTGCGCGCGCGCGCGAGAGAGAAAGAGAGAGTGTCTGTGTGTGTGTGTGTATGTGACACACACGTCTTTTTTATGCATTCATCTGTGGATGGACACTTGGGCTGCTTCCATATCTTAACTATTTTAAATAATGCTGCAATAAACATAGGGCTGCGTATATCTTTTCAAATTCATGTTTTCATTTTCTTTGGGTCAATAGACACATGAAAAGACATTACTAATCATCAGGGAAATGCAAATCAGAACCACAATGAAACATTGCCCTACACTTTCAGAATAGCTAAAGAGCATTAGAAACAAGTGTTGGTGAGGATGTGGAGGAAAAGGAACCTTTGTGTACTCCTGGTGGGAATGCAAATTGGTGTAGACATTGTGGAGACGTTATGGAGCTTCCTCAACAAATAAAAATAGAAATAACCATATGATCCAATAATTCCACTACTGGGTATGTACCCAGAGAAAATAAGAAACTTCATTTTTTCTGTAGATATTTATCAGTCTTTTCCTTTATGATTTCTGTCTTTCGTATAATTGTTTAAAAGAGCTCTCCTACCCCTAAGATATCCAACTATGTTCTCTTCTAATGCCTATCATATTTTAAATATTTGAATGTTTATCGATTTTTAAAACTAGATCCTATGGTATAAGATAAATATCTAACTTATTTTCTCTTCCAAATGATTAGCCAAAGTGTCCCAAGTTCTATTTATGGAATAGTCTTGTCCTTTCTTACCAAATGAAATGATACCTTTATCATGTACTAAAGTCGTATATATTCCCGAATCTGTTGGGGGGTTTTCTGTTCTCTTTTATTTATCTATTTGTCTAATCTGCACTATTATCACCTAATAGTATCACTGTGCTTATCACTCAGACTTTATAATTTTAAATTCCTTGGCTTTCTTTGCTCAATTATTAAGTAAACTGAGATCGTTTTTGTTAGATTCTAACTTGTTCCCAAATAAATAGTATTGAAATCTTACTTAATGTATGGATTAATTTAGAGAGAGGATATATCTTTATAATATTACATTTCTTCCTCTAGGAGCTTTTTCATTTATTCACATTTTCTTTTACTCAATAAAGGCTACTAGTCTTCTTTGGATAATTTCTAGGTATCTTTAGTCTATTCCTATACATAGATTTTATAGTTTTCGTTGCTTTTGAGCATCTGTCTTTTTGTTACTAAGTTTATTCCAAGGCAGTTTTAAAGTTTTGCTGCTATTATACATGTGCTCTTGTCTTCCCTAACTGGCTATTAAATCTCAGGTTTCCAATCTGTTTGCATATGAGTAGGTGATTCAGTATTATTTGTAGGTAAATATAATGCTTAAACTATTTCCATATGTTCATTTCTAAGTCAGTCTTCTGAGACTATTCTGTAAGTTTGGCCAGTATTATACAATAAGGTTCTTTTTTTAAAATCTGTTAGTGACCTTCCTGAGACTGGGGCCAAGATACACATATTCCCATGTGAAGTTTCAGTCTCTCACATCTTTGAAGAGAATAAAATCTCTCTTAATCCGGCTTCAGCCTCTTGCTGCTGTTCTTGCTCTTTCTCTTCTTCACAGCCAGACTTTTTTTTTTTTTAATTCTGGTAAAATGTACACAGCATAAGCATTCTCCTTTTTAACTGTTTTTAAGTGTATAATTCAGTGACATTAAGTACATTCAAAATGGTGTGCAGCCGTCACCGCCATCCATTTCCAGAACTTCCTCATCATCCCATAACAGAAACTCTACATCCATTAAACAATAAACCCATTCTCCCATTCCCACCAGCCCTCGGCAACTTCTGTTCTTTCTGTAAATTTGCCCCTTCTAGGCACCTCATCTCATGTAAGTGGAATCAGAGTATGTGGAATATTTGTCCTTTGGTGTCAGGCTTATTTCATCTAGCATAATGTTCTCAAGGTTCATCCGTGTTGTAGCATGATCTGAATTCCTTTTTTTTTTTTTTCTAATGAGTAACATCTCCTGTTCTTAACCTGCCATTTGTGCCTCATTCAGCCTTAATTTGGCTTCTTCCTTGTCCAGTACACCAAGTGAATAGGATCACATAATTGCCAGATATGGTTGGCTCTTTTCAGTCGTTATCTTGGCCTCACCCCAGTATTTGACATCACTGACCATTCCTTCCTTGAAACTATATTATGATTGGCTTTGTAACTTTTAGCTCTTATATTCCTCCTACTTGGTAGATGATGCCTTCTCAGTCTCCTTTGCTTAATGTCCTTTAGCCTGTTCCTCTAACTTCAGCAGCCACCTCTTTCCTGATAACTCAGTTTTATTCTGAGCCACGTTTTATTCTGAGCCACGATCAATATCCCCACCCACCTGCTGAACATTTCCTCTCGGATATCCGGGTGGAACTTCAGACATACTTCTCACACTGAGTGTTCTTCTGTCCTTCTCTATCCCAGCTTTCCCCCTCCCTCCTTTACTCAATTCAGTCCTTTACTATTTGCAGTCTGGGTTTAATGGAGGCACTGGTGTTACCCAGTAGCTATACCTAGAAACCTCAAAGTTATTTTTCCTTCTTTCCCTTGAATAAATCTCTGACCTCTGGTAAATCACTAAAGCCCTCATCATATTTTGTCTGGATTTTTACAGTAAATAGTCACCTGGCTAATGTTCCAGCCTCTAGACTTACTAACCTGTCATTCACGTTCCTGTCAGACCTCTTTTGTAAAAAATTTAAAAAATTCATATTTCTTATAAAAAAGTCAAGCAATGGGACGCCTGGGTGGCTCAGTTGGTTGGACGACTGCCTTCGGCTCAGGTCATGATCCCGGGGTCCCGGGATCGAGTCCCACATCGGGCTCCCAGCTCCATGGGGAGTCTGCTTCTCCCTCTGAACTTCTCTCACTGTCTCTCTCAAATAAACAAATAAAATCTTAAAAAAAATAAAATAAATAAAATAAAAAGGTCAAGCAATATGGAAATATGTAAAATTAGAAATTAAAGTTTCTGCCTGTCTTCTGTCCCCATCTCGCATAGTTTCATTCACCACAGGTAATATGTATCCTTGCCATGCTTGTTTCTGTACTAGTATAAAGCATTTAATAATGATGTGGTTTTTTTTAAATTTATTTTTTTCAAGAATTGCCATTTTCGGGGACACCTAGGTGGCTCAGTAGGTTAAAGCCTCTGCCTTCAGCTCAGGTCATAATCCCAGGGTCCTGGGACCGAGCCCCGCATCGGACTCTCTGCTCAGCCGGGAGCCTGCTTCCCCCTTTCTCTCTCTGCCTCTCTGCCTACTTGTGATCTCTCTGTCAAATAAATAAATAAAATCTTAAAAAAAAAAGAATTGCCATTTTCAGAGATAATATTCTGTAACTTGATCTTTGCTCATGACTATATCATGATTGTTTTTGAAATAATTTTAGACTCAAGAAATTACAAAAATAGTACAGAGTCCTGTGTACCCTTCACCCAGCTTTCTCTTATAGTGACATCTTACATAGCTATAGTTCACTATCAAAACCAGGGTAATTGACTTGGTATATTACCATTAACTAGATTACAGACTTCATTCAGTTTGCACTTTTTAAGGAAATCTATATTCATTTTTGTGTGTGTGTGTACAATTTTATGCAGTTTATGCCATCGTTTAGCCCCCACTGCAGTCAAGATTGAGAACTGTTCTGTCACCACAAAAGAACTGTCTGATGCTACGTCTCTGTATCCGCAACCCCCTCCATGCAACTACCACTGTCTTGTCCCTTGACAACCACTTATCTGTTCTTCATCTTCATAGTTTTGACATTTGAGCATTTTTTTGTTTTTTGTTTCTGCTTATTTTTAATTTTATTTACATTCAGTTAACATACAGTGTATTATTGGTTTCAGGGGTAGAGTTCAGTAATTCATCATCTTACATAAGACCCAGTGCTCATTACATCACATGCCCTCCTTAATGCCCATCACCCAGTTACCCCGTCCTTCCACTCCAGCAACCCTTGGTTTGTTTCCTGTGGTTAAGAGTCTGTTTTGGTTTGTCTCCCTCTCTGGTTCTGTCTTGTTTTGTTTTTCATTCCCTTCTTTTATGTTCCTCTGTTTTGTTTCTTAAATTTGACATATGAATGAAATATGGTTTTTGTCTTTCTCTGACTTCTTTCACTTAGCATAATACCCTCTAGTTCAATCCATGTTGTTGCAAATGGCAAGATTTCATTCTCTTTGATGGCTGAGTGGTATTCCATTGTATATATATACCACATCTTCTTTATCCATCTGTTGATGGACATCTGGGCTCTTTCCATAGTTTGGCTATTGTGGACATTGCTGCTATGAACATTGGGGTGTAGATGTCCCTTCAGATTGCTACATTTGTATCTTAGGGGTAAATACCTAGTAGTGCATTGCTGGGTGATAGGGTCGCTCTATTTTTAACTTTTTGAGGAACCTCCATGCTGTTTTCCAGGGTGACTGCACCAGCTTGTATTCCCACCAACAGTGTAAGAGAGTTCCCCTCTCTCCACCCCCTCTGCAACATCTGTCATTTCCTGACTTGTTGACTTCAGTCGTTCTGACCTGTGTGAGGTGGCATCTCCCTGTGGTTTTGATTTCTATTTCCCTGATGCCGATATATGAACATGTTGAGATGCTCAGCATCACTCGGCAATATATTTTTGACATTGATTTTTCACTAAGCATAATTGTCCTGAGATCTGTTCAAATTGTTGTATGTATCAGTAGTTCATTTTTTCCAATTGTTAGTAGCATTCCATTGTGCCCGAGTTTGTTCAGCCATTCACTCAGTGAAGGACTGTCAGGTTTCCGGTACTTTGTATTGTAAATAAAGCTGCTGTGAACATTTGTGTACAGGATTTTGTATGAGTATAAATTCATTTCCCCAGGATTAATGTCCAAGAAGATGATGGTATACATGTTTTGTAAGAAACTGCCAAACTCTTCTCCTGTGTGTCTGTACCATTTTATATTCCTACAAGCAATAGATGAATGATCTAGTTTGTCTATAGTATTTAGTATTATCATTGTTGTTGTTTTTTTTCATTTGAGTCATTCTTTAATCTCATTGTGGCTTTATTTTGCATTTCCCTAATGGCTGTTGATGTTAAACATCTTTTCTTATGTTTATGTGCCATCCATGTATTTTCTTTGTTGAGGTGTCTGTGCATTTCTTTGCTCCAGTTTTAATTGTGCTGCTTTCTTTTTGTGTGTGCATTAATGAGTTTTGAGGGCTCTTTATTTTAGGTACTTGTTCCTTATTATATGTATGATTTTTGAAAAAAAATTTATGAAACCAAAATTTATTGAAGTATAGGTGACATATGTCGTGTTGGTTTCAGGTGTATAACATAGGGACTCAGCAGTTCCATACATTATGCTTTGCTCACCACATAAGTGTAGTTACCACCTCTCATCATAGAGCATTATTACAGTATTATTGATTATGTTCCCAGTGCTATACTTCTTATCTCCATGACTGACTTACTCTATAACTGAATGTTGGCAAGGATGTGGAGAAAAAAGAACCCTCATGCAGTATTACTGGGAATGTAAATTGGTGTAACCACTGTGGAAAACAGTAAAGAGGTTCTTCAAAAAATTAAAAATAGAAATACCATACAATTCGGTAATCCCACTGCCGTTTTTTATCCAAAGAAAATGAAAACACTAATTTGAAAAGATATATGGACCCCTATGTTTATTGTAGCATTATTTACAGTAGCCAAGAAATGGAAGAGATGGAATAGATTAGGTAGATGTATGATTTACAAAGATTTTCTCCCAGTCTTTGTCTTCTTAGTCTTTTGACTGTATCTTTGGAAGAACAGAAATGTTTAATTTTGATAAAGTCCAATTTATAAATTTTTTTCTTTTATGGAGTGCACTTCTGGTACTATCTCTAGGAAGTCTGCTTAACTCCAGGTCACAAAGGTTTTTTTCCTCTTATATTTTCTTCTAAAAGCTTATAGTTTTAGTGTTTCACATTTAAATCCATAATCCATTTTGAATTAATTTTTGTGTATGGTATGAGATTTTGGTTGAGGTTCATTTTGTTTTGCCTGTGGATGTCCAGTTGTTCCATTTCATTTGTTGGGAAGGCTATCCTTTCTCCATTGAATTGCTTCCATCTTTGTCAAGAATCAGTTGAGTGTATGCATCTATTTCCAGGTCTATTTTGTTCCACTGATCTACGTATCTATCCCTCTGCACAGTACAACAATTGTTGTAGCTATGTATAGTAACTCTTGTCATTAGGTAGAATGATTTCCCTCATTTAAATCTTTTTATAAATGGTTTTCTTATTCTTTTTTTTTTAAAGATTTTATTTATTTATGAGAGAGAGAGAGAGAGAGCGCACAGGCAGACAGAATGGCAGGCAGAGGCAGAGGGAGAAGCAGGCTCCCTGCAGAGCAAGGAGCCCGATGTGGGACTCGATCCCAGGACGCTGGGATCATGACCTGAGCCGAAGGCAGCTGCTTAACCAACTGAGCCACCCAGGCGTCCCTGGTTTTCTTATTCTTTTGCCTTTTTTTTTTTTTTAAAGATTTTATTTATTTGACAGAGATCACAAGCAGGCAAGAGAGGCAGGCAGAGAGAGGAAGGGAAGCAGGCTCCCTGTTGAGCAGAGAGCCAGATGCAGGGCTCCATCCCAGGACCCTGAGACCATGACCTGAGCCGAAGGCAGAGGCTTAACCCACTGAGCCACCCAGGCACCCTCCCCCTTTTAAAGATTCTTTTGCCTTTACACATAAATTTTATTATTTTATTTTTTTAAGATTTTATGTATTTGACAGAGTGATAGCACAAGTAGGCAGAGGGAGAGAGGGAAGCAGGCTCTCTGCTGAGCAGGAAGCCCTATATGGGGCTCAATCCCAGGACCCTGGGGTCATGACCCCAGCTGATGGCAGACGCTTAACTGACTGAGCCACCCAGGAGCCCCTGCACGTAAATTTTAGAAGAGTATTTATATCTACAGAAAAGTCTTGCCAGGATTTTGATAAGAATTGAGGTAAATGCATAGAGCAGTTTGGGGGAAAATTGGCATAATTATTGATTCCGTCTTATTATTAGTACATACTGCTCTCTCATTCTTTTTAATGTATTCCATAGCATAGATATATGTATCTTAATTTACTTAAGTATCCCCCTATTGGGTATTTAAAGTATTTCTATAATGCTGGCTTCTGAACAGCTTTTCACTATTTTTATATTTCATTGATATCATTGTACATTTATAGGAGTATTTTTGTAGGAAATTTTGATCTGTGTTCTAAAATTGTGTTCTAGGGACGCCTGGGCGTCTCAGTGGGTTAAAGCTTCTGCCTTTGGCTCAGGTCATGATCTCAGGGTCCTGGAATTGAGACCCGCATCGGGCTCTCTGCTCAGCAGGGAGTCTGCTTCCCCCTCTCTCTCTGCCTGCCTCTCTGCCTACTTGTGATCTCTCTCTCTCTGCCAAATAAATTTTTAAAAATGTTTTAAAAAATTGTGTTCTAAAAATCTGTACACCTATTTATAGTGAAAAACAACAGTGAAGAGAATGCCTGTTTGCCTTCAACCTCTACGACATCGGGAATTAGCAATGTTTAAAAATCTTTGTCGATGAAATTATTTCTGTAAAATTCAAGTATGTAACTTAAACTAAACTTCTCCATCTTAAAAAATTACATGCTTGTTTCAAAAAAAAAAAAATCAAGCCATACAGAATTGTATTAAATGAAAAGGAAAAATCTTCCTGTCTTTCTCCTTTTCCCATTCCATTTCCAGGGTGGCCACTGTCAGGTTTGGGATGAAGCATGGACCTTTTTCTGTATATACCATATACTTTTTTCTTTTTTTGACAAAAGAAATCATATATTTACATTCCGTTCTACAATTTTCTTTTTTTCACTTGATAATGTGTTATGGACAATTTTCATTCATGTATATGATCTTGTTTAAGTAAAATCTGTTCATATGTGACTCAAAAAAGAGCCCAGTGAATGTCATTATGAATGCTTTCTGCAATAAACATCTAGAATGGCTTAACACTTTAAAAAAAATACTATGGCTGAAGTCGAGGGAGATTGCGCAGTGGTAACTGATTTTTCATTTTTATGAGACTGCTGCTTTCTTTGTTCCAGAATTCAGTTTCTACTTATATGTGGTAGGGAGTAGACATCTGATGTCCATAACTTGCTAGCCCTCTTCTCTTATGTACTGTATTGAGCAAGTAGATAGTGATACAGCAACCTGGTATAAGCAGCACCTCACTGAAATCTCATACTTGTATGAGTGAGATAGTGTATTATGCCATTAAGCAAATATGCACCAAAATATATTAAGGCTACAACAAAGTCCACATTTTAAAAATATCACTGGGGAAAATAAAGGTTAAAAAAGGTTAAAAAAGGTTAAAAAAGAAAAAGGAGACAGAAGGAAAAAATGGGCTTTCTTTCAGCTCTGGAGTTTCTATAATATATTTTCAAAGCACCTCTGTGGTGCCAGGAGAAACCAAACAAAACCTTAGCATGAGGGGTACAAATCCGTGTTAACTTCCTCCATGGATATTCTTTATAAGCTGTTGTAGTTGGCATCATGTAAAGTCGGGCCAAGAGTATATAGGAAGAAAAATGGCCACAGGTAGACTTAGTGGCCTACATCTAGTAAGTGATTGTTGTAGCCTTTATGAAGGCAGGAATCGTGTCTGTCTTATATCTTCAGTGTTCAGGGTAGTGTTTGGCACATAGTAGACGCTCAGTATGTATCTGCTGAACGAACTAATGGCTGAGGGTAGAGGTTCAGTACCAGGAAGGAGTGGAGAGTGGTGCTCCAGAGGCCATGGGATTGGAGTTTTAATAGGGAAGAAGCAAATATCAGTTGCAAATATGACACAGGTCTTCTGAGGTCAAGTATGAAAAATGGTCACCGGATTTGGCAGTTAGCATATCACTGTTGACTTGATGAGAACAATTTTAATGAAGTGTTCTTTAATGTGGATCTGTTCTCTGACACATTGCTACTTTGTACAGTCCCTTAGTACTTTGTATGGTATTGAAATTGTGTTTGTATGATCTTCATGAGCCCATAAAAGGCATCAAGTACAAGGACCTGTTTTTCTGTTTTTTTTTGTTTTTTTTTTTTTTTAATTTTTACCTTTGTATCACCAGAGCCTGGTGCTTTACTTGGCTTACAGTAAGAGGCCTATTGTGAATTTTAAATTCTACTCTACAGGAAAAGGTGTTTTGAAGTTGCTCTGTTGTCATTTTTCCAGTGGTTGTACAGACATGAGGTGACTTTGTTTATTTAGCCAAAGCTGTATATGTATTTTTAAGTTGCTGAATGGAATGGTTGGTTATTTGGGAAAGAAAAAATGTTTTCAGGTTTTTTTTAAATTAACATATAGTGTATTACTAGTTTGAGGTAGAACTTAGTGACTCATCAGTTGCGTATAATACCCAGTGCTTGTTCCATTAAGTACCCTCCTTAATGCCCACCACCCAGTAATCCCACACCCCTACTCATCTCCCCTCCAGCAAGCCTCAGTTTGTTTCCTATGGTTAAGAGTCTCTTATGGTTTGTCTCTCTCTGTTTTGGTCTTATTTTAATTTTTCCTTCCCTTCCCTTATATTCATCTGTTTTGTTTCTTAAATTCCACGAATGAATGAAATCATATAGTATTTGTCTTTCTCTGACTTCTTTCGCTTAGTATAATACCCTCTAGTTCCATCCCTGTTGTTGGAAATGGCAAGAGTTCGTTCTTTTTGATGGCTGAGTAATATTTGCGCACGCGCGCGCGCGCGCGTGTGTGTGTACACATACCCACACCACCTCTTTTTCATCCATTCATCTGTCGATGGACATCTGAGATCTTTCCATTTTTGGCTATTGTGGACATTGCTGCTGTAAACATCAGGGTGCCCATGCCCCTTTGATTCACTGTGTATCCTTTGGGTAAATACCTAGTGCAGTTGCTGGGTTGTAGGGTTACTGTATTTTTAACTTTCTGAGGAATCGCCATACTGTTTTCCAGAGTTGCTGCATTTTCAGGTTCTTTAGGACTTTTTGTCAGATAGGTTCTGAATGTAAATCCTACCCTTGTCCAGTGAGATTTATTACCCCAGTTCCCCTCTGGATAGTTTCTAGCTTCTTGAGTTTCTAATCCAGATTCTGAGTATGATTCTGTTACTCTGGTTTGATAGATCAGACCTGTTATCTTAGAAACCAAACATCTTAATTTGCATTCAATCCACATTCTACATAATGTAAAGAGCCTAGCTATAGTCTGAAAGATTAGATTTACTTCTCTTTTTACCTTTCTAGACCTAGTTTGAGATAAATATCTAAGAATTGAGAGTTCAAGCTTACTGTCTTTGGGATCTGCAGACTACATGTAGTTTCTTTAGGAATTAGCTGTGTGGATTTTTTCCCTCTCTTTCTCTTTTTAAATCTGACACTGATTTTTTTAAAGACGCTTTCTACTGATACTGGGGTTTGATTTGATTTTTTTAATTTTAATGATTCACATTGGAACACATAGACGTCCCCCTGCACCATTCACTGTCGAGATAATGCTTTATGCTTGTTTTGGCAGAGTACTCATGTTCTTAGGAGGAAGGTTATTTTTAGTTATGGTGGAAAGACTCTCAAAGGAAATGTGAACTTAAGAGTGATCACAAACATCTTTCTCTTCTTGATTGTGCAGGACCGCTCACCAACTTGACTGGTATTTTTCACTGAAACCTTTCAGATAGCAGTAATACTTGCTTTCCCTTTCTAACTAGAACCGTGAAGCTTGTATCACTAAATCACTAATCACTAAAGAGGTTAATTAACCTAGAAATGACAAAAAGAATGTTCTTGATTTGGGTGGGAAATCAGCGTTCCAAAGCTGTCGTTGGAATTAGCACTATTTAAGGACATTTGGGTTTGAATTCTGTGTGATTCTGTAGGTTACTACTAATCCTAATTTGGAATAAGACAAAGTATAAATTGATTTTCTTGACAAGACATTTGCAGTTGCATTGCTGATTTAATAAGGAGAGAGAAAAAGCAAAGTATATTTGGAAAAATATTTCTTTTTGTAAATGGGTAGCTTATTCTCCTGTAGGGCACAGTGATAATTCATAGAGGGTCTTATCTTTCATATTCGTTTTTGTGTTGTTTTGGAAATCACTTTTTCAAAAATTAATTTTAGTTTTCTGTGTGGAAGTGGTGTGGTTATAGACTCCTTTAAGAGTCTGAGGAAAAGCCATGGATTTTCCACCTTGAAAACTGTTACCACATACAGAATTTTCTTTACAGTTTCAGGACATTCATGGATCTCTTTCTCTCATTACCACCCCATTCAGGAATTCCTGGGATAAGAAAACATCGGGTATCTTTTCCCTTTGTGAGGGGGGTGTACATTTATTTATGTATTTATTGAAGTGTATTGACATACAATGTTACATTAGTTTCAGGTGTACATAGGGGTTTGACAATTACATTATACTGTGCTCACTGCAGTAGGTGTAGTCATGTCTGTCAGCTTATGGTATTACAATATTATTGACTGTATTCTCTGTGCCATATTTTTCATTTCTGTGACTTACTTATTTTATAACTGGAAGTTTGTACCTCTTAATCCCCTTCCTCTCTTTTGCCCATGCTCCCACCTACCTCCCCTCTGGTTCATTCTCTGTATTTAAGAGTCTGTTTTTTGTTTGCTTGTTCATTTGTTTTGTTTTGTTTTGTTTTGTTTTAGGTTCCACATGTAACAAAACAAAAATCTTTTATTAAAAGTACTTCAATTGGGGTACTTGGGTGGCTCAGTGGGTTAAGCCTCTTGCCTTTGGCTCAGGTCATGATCTCAGGGTGATGGGATCGAGCCCTGCATTGGGCTCTCTGCTCAGCAGGGAGCCTGCTTCCCCCTCTTTCTCTTTGCCTACTTGTGATCTCTCTCTCTCTGTCAAATAAATAAAATCTTTAAAAAAAATCATTCAAAAAAAAAGTACTTCAAAACTGCTTTGCATATAGTAGAGTAACAGAGTTAAATAGCCAAACTCTGTAATGCTTGAGGGCACACACTGTTAAAAATGGAGGACACAGGGGTACCTGGACGGCTCGGTGGGTTGAGCCTCTGCCTTCGGCTGAAGTCATGATCTCGGGGTCCTGGGATCGGGCCCCACATCAGGCTCTCTGCTCGTCAGGAAACCTGCTCCCTGCCCCCACCCGCCTGCCTCTCTGCCTACTTGTGTTCTCTCTCTCTGTGTCAAATAAATAAATAAAATCTTTTAAAAAATGGAGGACATAGGGGTGCCTGGGTGGCTCAGTGGGTTAAGCTTCTGCCTTTGGCTCAGGTCATGGTCCCAGGGTCCTGGGATCGAGCCCCACATTGGGCTCTCTACTCAGCAGGGAGCCTGCTTCCCCCTCCCCCTCTGCCTGCTTCTCTGCCTACTTGTGATATCTCTCTCTCTCTCTGTCAAATAAATAAATAAAAGCTTTAAAAAAAGGGAGGACACAAATAACTAGTAATCCAAACACATGAACAGGTAGTATCAGCTTTTGTAAATAGTGTTTTTTTTTAAAGTGTTTTTTCTTAAGATTTTTTATGTGTTTATTTGAGGGAGAGAGAAAGTTGAGAGAGAGCATGAGAGGAGAGAGAGTCAGAGGGAGAGGCAGATTCCCTGCTGAGCAGGGAGCCAGATCTGGTTCTCGATCCTGGGACCCCAGCTTCAATACCTGAGCTGAAGGCAGTTGCTTAACCAACTGAGTCACCCAGGTACCCCAAGTGTGTTTTTTAAAATATATTCTGGGGTTATTATTAGCAGGTGTTTCTCTAGAGTTGCATGTTGCAAAGAAAATGGGGAAGGAAGAGGTCCCATCTTCAAAATGGTTAAGAGAGAAAATTGTGCAGATGTAGAATACACTTTTCCCTGTGTTTTATTTTTTTTTAAGATCTTATTTATTTATTTTGACAGAGATCACAAGCAGGCAGAGAGGCAGGCAGAGAGAGGGGGGGAAGCTTGCTCCCCGCTGAGCAGAGAGCCCAATGCGGGGCTCGATCCCACCACCCTGAGATCATGACCTGAGCCGAAGGCAGAGGCCCAACCCACTGAGCCACCCAGGTGCCCCTTCCCTGTGTTTTAAATGAGAGCAGTGAGATGTTAAAGGGTTAGTTTAGGTTTAGGTTTCAAAACCAATTCAAGTAAGGTCTAAATTCTTCAATTATAGGCTGCAATTATAGCCACACGGCAAGTCCCCATAAGTAGAAGAGTCACTGTACCCGAAGAAGCTGACGTTGTATTGGCTTGATGAGGGAGGCCTGTAGACTGTGTACAGCCTGTTTGCCGTAGTGTCACACGTTACTCTCAACATGAACAAGCTTTCTGATAATGTCTGCAGTCTGTCTCCTATCAGTATTTTGAGGACCAGCCTACTGGTGGCCCTAGGAGATTAGAACTCTGGAAACTTGAGCTGCAGTCTTCTTATCACTCAAACTGTTCTTGATGGTGAGCCAGCTCTGGCTGTCTTTATATGTGTCCTGAATATCTTGATGGTTGACTTTGTTTTCTTTCTGGTTTGTGTTTTCTTTCTAGTTTGTTTGTGTTTGGCATGGTCAGCTTGTGTGAGGATACCATTTTTATTGCCTCTTTGAAAGAATAGATGTCATCTCTGAGGTTTTAACTGAAAGAGACTTTGTTGTTCGTATAATAGCTTGTAATAACCAGATTAGGTCTGGCATGAAAGTGGCACATATATACATAGTATATTTTTTATCCTGTGCATCCTAATAAATAGTAGGTCTAATTCAGGGATCACTTCCTCTGTGAAGCCTTTCCTAAATCCTTTTTCCCTCTCACTTCCCAGAATTGGCCACTTCTTCCTCTGTGCCTCTACTGAACCCTGTATGAATTTTTCCCCTTCATTATATTGCCCTATTTGTTTATAGTCTGTCTCACTGGACGAGACCATAAGCTTCTTGAGGACGTGGTCTATATCGTTCTCCTTTCTGCCTGGCACATAGAAGGTACTCAAAAATGTTTTAAGAATGAATGCATGGTGGGGGCGCCTGGGTGGCTCAGAGGGTTAAAGCCTCTGCCTTCGGCTCAGGTCATGATCCCAGGGTCCTGGGATCGAGCCCCACATCGGGCTCTTTCCTTGGTGGGGAGCCTGCTTCCTCCTCTCTCTCTCTGCCTGCCTCTCTGCCTACTTGTGATCTCTCTCTGTCCAATAAATAAATAAAATCTAAAAAAAAAAAAAAAAAAAGAATGAATGCATGGGGGCGGTGCGCCTGGGTGGCTCAGTGGGTTAAAGCCTCTGCCTTCGGCTCGGGTCATGATCTCAGGGTCCTGGGATCGAGCCCCGCATCCGGCTCTCTGCTCGGCGGGGAGCCTGCTTCTCTGCCTACTTGTGATCTCTGTCTGTCAAATAAATAAATAAAATCTTTAAAAAAAAAAAAGAATGAATGCATGGGTGAGGGGTGCCTGGGTGGCTCAGTGGGTTGGGCCTCTGCCTTTGGCTCAGGTCATGATCCCAGGGTATTGGGATTGAGCCCTGCATCGGGCTCTCTGCTCAGCGGGGAGTCTGCTTCCCCTCTCTCTCTCTGCCTGCCTCTCTGCCTACTTGTGATTTCTGTCTGTCAAATAAATAAAATCTTCAAAAAAAAAAAAAAATGAATGCATGGGTGAATGACCAGAATATTAAAGAACATTAAAGTCAGGGATTAAAAACTCAAATGCTTTCAGGGTCCAGGCAAAAATAAGTTAAGCAGACCTGGTAGGGAGGACGATAGCCTGCAAAACACATGCCTTATCTAAAAGGGGCAGCTGCTCCTCAGTTCCAGCCCATCGGTGCTTTGTGGGGATGATGACTCTGTGTTACCACATCTTTTTTAAGAGAAGCCAGATATTTGGGTTTTTATATGAAATTTCTCAGTTAACTAAATGTTGTCAACTAATGAAGATTTTCCTGAAAATTTTTTATTGAGGTATAATTTATACACAAAAAAGTATATATGTTATGGGTATACTTCTCAGTCTGACTTCACAGACTGCAGTGATCTTTTTATGTGGGCCAGACAAAACTGGATTGACTTGCCAGCCACCCGTCTGCAGCTTATGACAAAGACCATATGGGGAACAGTATTGGCTAGTTAAGAATCACTTGATAGGGGTGCCTGGGTGGCTCAGTGGGTTAAAGCCTCTGCCTTCGGCTCAGGTCATGATCCCGGGGTCCTGGGTTCAAGCCCCGCATTGGGCTCTCTGCTTGGCAGGGAGCCTGCTTCCCCCCCGCCCCCGCCTCTCTGCCTACTTGTGATCTCTGTCTGTCGAATAAATAAATAAAATCTTTTAAAAAAAAAGAATCACTTGGTAGGTAAAAGTGTCTCAGAGCGGTGTGTAGAATTGATTTGGATTATGATTTAAAGAAGGCAGATGTAAAGGAAACTTTATGAAACAATTGGTGAATTTAAATGTTGACTGGCTAATAATATTACACAATTATTGTTAATTCTTTCATATGTAATATAGCTGGTCTGGTGTGAATATATATACACATAATATACATAATAATATATATATATACACACATAATACATATTATGTGTATATATATATATTCAGTTTTTTAGAGCAGTTCAGGGAACAGTCGAGTGGAAGGTACAGAGTTCTTATAGACCCCCCCCACCTCCACACGTGCATAGCCTTTCCCATTATCAACATCCCCTAGCAGGTGGTGCGTTTGTCACATTTGATAAACCTACACTGACACATCATAATGGCCCAAAGCCCATAGTTTACATTAGGGCTCATTCTTGGTGTACGTTCTGTGGGTAGATACGTATAATGATACGTATCTACCATGATCATGTGTAGTTATTTTTTAGAAGAGTCCTCAGAGACACACATAGGTTTTAGAATAATTACGGGTGAGATAAATGAATCAATGCTGGAATTTGCTTCAGAATAATTTGGGAGGAGTGTAAAAGTTGAGGTGTAAGTGAAACAGGATTGACCATGTATTGACAATCATTGAAGCTAGGCAATGGGTACATGGAAGTTCATCATATTGTCTCTGTTTTTGTATGTGTTTGAACTTCTCCACCTCCAAAAGTAGAGCAAGAGTCCAAGATGAAGCCGGGGCACGGTTTTTCGGGTCTAGGATAACATGGGACACTACTGCTGGTGACAGAAGTAAATTTATGGAACTGAAGTCTGAAAAAGTCATGGCATTTTTCTTTTTTCTTTTGTAGGGCCTGAAAGTCAGTATACTAAGACTGCTCAGGAGATTGTAAATGTCTGTTACCAGACACTGACTGAGGTAGGTGGTAAAGAGAAGGTCTTCTTGGGATGTAGCATTCTGGAATATCTTTGTTCCTTTGGGTGTAAGTCTTCCCTGCCTATCTCCTTTTCATATGTAACCTCCCACCCCATATCCCTCAATTCCTTTCCTGCTTTATTTTCCTACCTGGTGCTAAACATTTTTAACAAACTATATGATTATTTACTTTAATTATAATATGTGACCTGTCACTAGAAGAAGCTCCATGAAGACAAGGATTTTTTTGTCTGCTTTGTTTACCTTTATTTTATTTTGTTTACTAAGTAGGCTCCATGCCCATTGTGGGGCTCAGACTCACAACCCTGAGATCAACAGTCGGATGCTCTACTGACAGCCAGCCAGGCACCTTCAGTGCCTAAAACCTACATTCAGTGAATTCACTAATTTTCTTTATTTCTCAGTATGATGAGCATTTGACTCAACTTGAGAAGGATATTTGTACAGCTAAGGAAGCAGCTTTGGAGGAAGCAGAATTAGAAAGCTTGGACCCAATGACCCCAGGGCCTTATACACCTCAGGTAAGTCTGAAGACTAGGAACTGCCTCTTAGAGTTTTCTTATTGGTTTGGGGGAATTGGGAGCATGTTAACAGATATGTTTACTGAGATACCCTTCTTCTCTGTCCTTCCTCTTCATATGCCTTTCGTGTGCTTTCTTGTCTTCTCAAAGGCTAAGGTGAGTGAGGGCCATGGGTCTTGGTGGCCTTGTTGAATCCAGAAGAAGCAGGTGTGGGATGAATGAGTGGGCTGGGGTCTTAGTTGTTTGGGCAGTGTTTAGGAATACCAGATTCCTGACTGCTATGGCCATAGGTATCCTCTTGAGTCTCTGGAGTTCCCTTTCCCATGAATTGGGGTTCTAGGATATCCCTAGAGGATAGAATTCTCAATTAAAGGCATTGGCCACATTGTTCCTGTGCCTCATAGATGTCCAGTTACTCATTTCTTCAGATGTGTCTCAGTGTAGCTCAGATGTCACCCATTTTCCTGGATTGACTCCCTCTACTTGTAGGACAGGTAACACTTATAATGTTCTTAAAGTTACATGTCACAAAAGTAGGGAGCAGGATTAAAAGGAAATTTTTAGTCTTTGTGTTCTGTCACTTGAATATATTGGAACATAAGCATACGTTTCCATATTTGAAGACTAGGACTTAGCAGAATATAGCTGGTGCTTAGTTTCTGTGTTGAAGGCACTATGGTAAAGTGGGAAGTATGAATTTTGGCAATAAAACAGGCCTGGGTTTGAATCTTAGCTCTCCTCTTACCTAGCTTTGTGAACTTGGGAAGTTAGCTTAAATGCTCTCAGTCTCCTTTTCTGTAAAATGTACTTTTCAAGATTATTATAAACATTAAATGAGTTAATTTGCCTGGCACGTAGGAGACGTTCAATAAATGTTTCCTTGTTCTGTATGAAAATTATATGCAAAGTTCTCAGACTTCCTTTCAAATTTCACCAAATATTTTTTTGTTTTTTAATAGTTTTTTTTTTTATTTGACACAGAGAGAGAGAGAGATCACAAATAGGCAGAGAGGCAGGCAGAGAGAGAGGGGGAAGCAGGCTCCCCGCCGAGCGGAGAGCCCGATGCGGGGCTCGATCCCAGGACCCTGAGATCATGACCCAAGCCGAAGGCAGAGGCTTTAACCCACTGAGCCACCCAGGTGCCCCAAATTTCACCAAATATTTTAATGCAGAATTCTCCCAGTTCCCACTGGAAAACTTTTTTTCATTCTGCTCTGAACTGGTACCGCTGCCTGTATGATCTCTGTTGGATTATTGCTGTTTATATTTCATGCACTCTCCCTATCTATCTTTTACTCTCTGTCACCCCAAAACCTAGGTTACTGAGGGGCCAAGTATAAAGAGCCCTAAGATACTACTTCCAGGCCCAGAACAAGGAAAGGCTCTTGGAGTATTTGGGCAGATTGGGTCTGGGGGGCTTGGGTGAATGATGTTGCCCAGAAAGGCCCCTTTTGCTTATACGCCCACAGCTCCCATGAGGTCCTTTCTGGTAAGTTAAAGCCTGGGTTTTAGCCATCACTTCTCAGAAGAGTCTCGCCACTGAGCAGCACCTGCTTAGCTCTAATCTATGACAGCATAAACCTAGTCCTTTGGTGAGTCAACGCCTTAGACCCAGAGGTTATCTTCCTTTCTTTCCTGCTCCTCCCACACTGTCTCAGGTGGCTGAGGAAAGCCTGGCAACTATTCTCCCTTCTGAGCAGTTGCTGTCGTTCGGTACAGTTAGAGGGTCCCCTGCGAAGAGCAGGGTGCAGATAGCGCCTCTTCATTATTCCAGTTCACCCTCATCGTTGCCTTCACTCGTATGTGCACACTGTGAAACAGTAAGCCCCATGTGTTTTCTCTTAGCCTGAGGATGATACCCCTGAGTGATTGTCCTTACTCATCACTACTTTCCAACCCAGTGTTATCAAAGGGTTTGTCATAATTCTGGTTGTATGGAAACATAACAGTAATCTTACTTTACTTCCAGCCCTAAACAGTGGTAGTCAGTACCGCGTTTTCACTCAGCTATTCCCACCAGGCTTGAATTACACCCTACATTGCACCTAACACTTGATCTAAAATTGCTCACTTTGCAGTTTCCCACTAGCTCCTCATTCCCTGATTTTCTCTTCTGTTCAACCACTAGTTTACCTACTCTGTAGTGCTTTAAATTCTGTTACCTCTTTTTCCAAAACCCTCTTCAGTCATCCTTGCTTGTTTGCTTTTAAAAACACCCAACAAAGTAACATATATGTGGGGTTCATTGGGAAATACAAAGGAGAAATAAGGGGCGCCTGGGTGGCTCAGTCATTAAGCGGCTGCCTTCACCTCGGGTCGTCATCCCAGGGTCCTGGGATCGAGCCCCACATCGGGCTCCCTGCTCAGCAGGGATCCTGCTTCTCCCTCTCCCACTCCCCCTGCTTCTGTTCCCTCTCTTGCTGTGTCTGTTAAACAAATAAATAAAATCTTTTAAAAAAATATTTTATTTATTTATTTGACAGATCACAAGTAGGCAGAGAGGCAGGCGGGGGGGGCGGAAGCAGGCTCTCTGCTGATGTGGGGCTCGATCCCAGGACCCCGAGACCATGACCTGAGCCGAAGGCAGTAGCTTAACCCACTGCACCACCCAGGTGCCCCAATAAATAAAATCTTAAAAAAAAGAGAGAAATAAGTTACCTAGAGTTAAGTCCACCAGTCCAAAAGAACCAGCCACTGTGAACATTTTGGTGTGTTTCTTTCAAATCTGTGGGGTATGTGTATGTGTGTGTGTGTGTGTGTGTGTGTATGCGTGCATGCGCGTACACATGTTTACGCACATGCACATGTGCACACCAGGGTATGTAGACACTTTTAAAATGAAATTGGTCAGAATGATTTTGTGTCTTACTGTTTTCACTTCACATTATGTTATGGACATTTTACCTCATACGTCTTTGAAAACATGGTTTTTAATTAGCTACATTATATTTCTACCCCCCAGAGTTTTAGAGAATGCTTTCCTACTTCTCCAGCCTGTTCTTTATTAGTTCCTCCTGCCCTCCTGTCACTGAAAAGTCCATTTTGCTAAATCCCTCATCTCTTCAGGAGAGGGAAAAGGGAAAGGATCTATAATTTTATTGAATTACAAATTATCTTCATTCTCCCAACAGCCAAGAGAGGCAGACATTATCATCCATGTTTTATAATTGAAGAAACCAAGGCTTAGAGTGATTAAATAGTTTGTTGAAGTTACTCAGCTAGCAAGTGGTGGAGCGAGGACTCAAACCCAGGGTATTTTGTTCCAAAGCCCGTATTGTTTTGTTTTGTTTTGTTTTTTACCACACCATTTTGCCTCATAGCATCTTCTGATGAGCTCACAAACTATTAACCCACTACATGCTCTTGTTGGAATTGGAATTCCTTTATGCAATTTCCTATTAGAGGCCTCTAAACCAAACAATGAAAATTGCGCAGGTATGAAGCCCTAGGCCTGCCAACAATAAGACAAGGCTTAGAAGACACTAGGTTATTGACCAGAAAGACTGTCGGGACATAGAATTGTCCCACAGCTTTGATGCTTTTCTGCTTCAGGCTTCTGATCTGAGTCAAACATCAGATTCCTCTCTGCTAGAATGAGCAGACATTTGTAAGATTCCCCAAAACCTGCCCATAAGCTGTGTCAAACTGTTTCTCTTTAAATGGATTGCTCTGCATGACCTCTTTCTGCAGTGAGTGCTCTAAAAGGGAGTTCTGGATTTCTTACTCCCTTTCCTAAACAGAAGCTAAGTTGTACATTTGTGCCGCAGCCTCCTGATTTGTTTGACACCAACACGTCCCTCAGTATGTCTCGAGATGCCTCTGTATTTCAAGATGAGAGCAGTATGTCTGTCCTGGATATTCCCGCTGCCTCTCCAGAGAAGCAGGTGGCGCAGGTAGGATGTTCTCCTTCTCATTGCAGCACTGGTAATTTGCTTTGGTGCGGGGAGTGGGAGAGCGATGATGTTGATACGTGACATGCATCGTGAATGATTGGGCCCCTTTGGCCCTGGGCATGAAGGCTTAGAAGTGGGTTTTCGAGGTGGGTTGGTGGCAGGTCACATGACCGTCTTCTCTCTGTCCCCATGGGCAGAGTCAGGCACAACAGCTCCTCAGGGAAGGCACAAGTATGAAAAGTGTATGAGGCATCAGAGCAACCTCACAGGTGACTAGAAAGACCAACTGCATTCAGAGACAGAGTTCAAAATAATTGGCCCTGCTACCATACTGTATGGATGCTGTAATCTAAGTTAAAATTATTTATAAAATTAAATTAAATTTTTAAAAATTGGCCTGTTCTAGAGTGCCCGAAGATGCTCCTGATCTGAAGCCAAAAATCCTATCAGCTGCTCTCAGTCAGGCTTCCACTGGAGAGTACAAAACCCAGGAGAGTTTTTCTATCCCGAAGAGTCCTAACAGAAGCTAAGGAAAGCTTGGGTTAGGAAGGAAGAGTCTCCTTGTGATGATACAGCAAGAGCAGACCAAGGACCTTCCTATTCGGGTTTTTTGTTTCTTGTTGGTTTGTTGTTTTTGTTTTTGTTTTTTTAACTCTACCAGTGATTTCCAAAGAATGGGAAAAAGCACACATGCCTTGAGCTGTGTAAACAGCCCCCACTAGCTGTGGGGTTGGCTGGGATGTCAGGGAGGAGCATCCGGCCTGGGTAAGAGCCCGTGGTTAACTCCTCCTACAGGCACGTCCCTCAATGATGTGCTGTTTGTGTTCCTTACTCAGATGCACCAGGGCCGAGGTAGGCTGGGCGAGGAAGACTCTGATGTAGATATTGAAGGGTATGATGATGAGGAGGAGGATGGGAAACCTAAGACTCCAGCCCCAGTGAGTATGCTTACAGAAGGCTTATGGTTACGTTACACCCTCGTACAACAGGAGCCCCACTAGCACAGGGCAGGCCAAATCCCAAGCTGATATCAGAGAGTCCGTAGTGAGGCCCAATCAGACTTTAATCCTTGGAAAATTAGCTAAACGAATTCATCCACCACAGTTACTTACCTTGTGAGGCAGCAAGTGGGGGTGCTGGTGGTGGCTTCTGGTCTCTTACTTGGTCGATTGATGGGACTTTGACCCCAACTGGTCCCATTCAGGAAGGCGAAGATGCAGATGGTGATCTTGCTGATGAAGAGGAAGGAGCCGTGCAGCAGCCTCAAGCCAGTGTCCTATACGAAGACTTGCTTATGTCTGAAGGAGAAGATGATGAGGAAGATGCCGGGAGCGACGAAGAAGGAGACAATCCTTTCTCTGGTAAGTCTTGTCCGTGGCTTCTGTTCCAGGTAGCTCACCATAGCACCCTAAGGACTGGATAGGAAACTCTGGGCCACATGTGCTTTTACCAGAAACTGCTCTTTTCTTGAAGTCTCATTAATAGACCCAGAGTCCTGAGTGCTCACAGGATGAGGACCTTCATCAGCCTTTGAGTAGGTAAAGAAATGTAACATAGAAGTTCAAAAGGTGATCGTGGAAGAGGCAATGCCTCAGTAGCATCTTTGACTTGAATATTTGATAAAGAAGAGGAAAGAGATGTTGTGTTTATAATAGGGAAGTTGGGGGGGGATAAGGAAATAAGATCCTGCTTTACTCAGCCGTAAGAAAGAATGAGATCCTGCCATTTGTGGTGACATGGATGGACCTAGAGGGTATAACGTTGAGATAAATAAGTCAGTCAGAGAAAGACAAAATACCACATGATTTCACTCATATGTGGGATCTAAAAAAACTGAACAAAGCAGAAACAGACCCCTAAGTACGGAGAACAAACTGATGGTTTCCAGAGTACAGTGGGGTGGGGGGGTTGGGCAGATGGGTGTGAAGGGGAGGGGGAGATCTAGGCTTCCAGCCACGGGAATAAAAAGCACAGCATATGGAATGTAGTCCGTGATATTGTAATAGTATTGCACGTTGACAGATGGTAGCTACGTTTGCAGTAAGCATAGCATGCAGTGCTGTATGTATTGCCAAACCACTGTGTTGTAATCCTGAAACTAATAACATTGTACGTCAACTATCCTTCAGTTAAAAAAAAAAAGATCCTACTTAGTTTATTTTGTCAATTAATGGCAATGGCAGGGAAAAGTACAGGAGAGGATTGGGGGAAAAACAAGACTGGACTGAGATGAGAAAAGGAAGTGGTTATTTGGGTTCTGTTTCCAAACTGTGGTCTTGCTGATGTTGGTCCGAGGCTCCCCTCCGAGGTGAGGAGTCCAGGCGGGGTGCCTGTGTAGATGGAGGGCAGGAACTGGTTTGGAAAGACCAAGCCAAAGATGGCAGTTCTGTCCAGCTTATCTCAGGACCGTCCTCTTTTCACAGCTATCCAGCTGAGTGAAAGCGGAAGTGACTCTGATGTGGGATCCAGTGGGATAAGACCCAAACAGCCCCGCATGCTTCAGGAAAACACAAGGATGGGCATGGAAAATGAAGAAAGCATGATGTCCTATGAGGGAGATGGTGGGGAGGCTTCTCATGGTTTGGAGGACAGCAACATCAGGTAATCGGCAGCAACACACTCCAGGGCTGTGGCCTCAGGGCCCAGCTGTGATGGCAGAGGGCCCAGCCTCAGATTACTTTCATCCATCAAATGTTTCCACAGCTCCCTCTAGGGCCAGGCATTGTGCCGGGCCCTTGGGGAGACACAGAGGAACAAGCCATATCCTGCCCTCGAGGAGCTTACAGTCCGGTGGAAGAGACCGATAACAAACAAAATCATTGCAAGTACAGTGCGCTGAGTGCAGAGTGCCAAGTTGCCGCTGAGGAGGGGGCCTCTCCCTCTGCTTGGAGGGGGCAGGGAAAGCATGGAAGATGAGGGAACATGGACCTGGCAGTAAGGCCAAATAGGAGTCTGCTAAGTAGAAAAGTGGCAGGAGGTGAGGAGACCCTTAGAGACGGAACAGTAGGTCCAAAGGCACAGAAACCAAAGGATGTTCCAGGGTGAAGGGAGGTTGTGGGGAGTTGTGGATCCGGAAGCAACAAGTCATTTTATCATTGAGGACCTTACATGACATGTTAAGTCACTTGGAGCTTGGGTAATAGGAATCATCACTTCAAGGAGGAAGAAGTAACGTCGGATTTTTATGTTCAGTAAACTTTAGGGTAATGGTAAGGATCTCAAATGGGATCTGTTAGAAGTGGGAGAAAGGAAGGGACGTATTTAAGAGCTATTTAGAGGATAGATCAGTTGGATTTGGGAGATACAGACATAAAATAAATGGGAATGTCACTGAGAGAGGGAAGTGGAAAGAGCAGGTATTCGATGAGGTGGGAAAGGAGGAAAAAATGAATTTGTCTTTGGACATGTTAGATTTAAGGTACATCAGATACATCTAACCACATGTGTCCAACAAGCAGTTAGAGTCTTTATGTACTCCTTAAGCAAATATTTATAACAAGTTCAAAAGCAACTAAGGTGCAGTCCCTTCCTTCAAGGAGCTCAGTGTAGTGGGAAACCTAGAACAGGTTAATAGACGATCATAGTGTGACATGGAAAGTGTTCTGATAGGCAACCACAGGGTTTTTCTGGGACTTGGGTAGGAGTGGGGTGGGGGAGCTACTTGGAGAAGGAAACCGAACTAACTCAGATGAGGAATTAGCTAGACAAAGAAGAAAGCGAAGGGCACTTCGGAGAGCAAGAACAGCGTTATGAAGCACTAAACAGTTCTAGCGTGTGCAGGCAGCTTGGTGTGGCCGGAGCTTTTGATCCGTGATCTGTGTGATAGAGACAATTTACAGAGGTAGGTAAGGACCAAATCATGAAGGGCCTGAAGGTTCAGGGCAGACACTGAAGGAGAGGTATGAGGAGATCTGCATTTTTGCAAAGAGTATTCTGTACCTGCAAAGAAATGCACATGGCCAATAAATATATGAAAAAATAATTCCTCTGGGAATTAAAGGAAGTCAATAAAACAATGAGATGCAGTGTTTTTACCTACAAGATTAACAAAGATTAAAATGAATGATAATGCCCAGTGTTAGGAAGGTGTGAGGAAAAAGACATTCTCCAATGACTGCTGGTGATGTGAATTGATAAAATGAGTGGGTAGGAGAGAGGCATAGCAATTTATCGTTATAAACCAAAAACTTAAAAAATCTGCATCCCCCTTGACCCCCCAAAATTCCATGTCTACGAGATTATTCTGTAGCAGTAATGAAACACCTTCATCAAGACGTTTGTACAAGGAGTTTAATCACAGTATTGTTTTTCAATATGGGGAATATTGGAGACTGCTTCAGTGTCCCAGTGAGAAACAGTTATTATCAATCATGTGATGGCCATATAGTGGAGTACCATATAGCAGTTGAAAGGATGCTATAGATGTGTGTTTATTGACATGGAAGGATGTTCATTATAATCAGTGAAAAAAGCAGAATCCTGAAGTATTCCAATTTTGTAAAGTAAAAAATGTTTAAGCATCTAAATTCAGTGCATAGAAAAAAAAATTAAGATGATCATATACCAGGAGATTATCTCTGGGTAGTGGAGTTACTGGTGATTTTTTTTTTTCTGGCGTATATTTTATTTAAAAAAAACAAAACAGTGAACATGCATTGCGTGTATGGTGGGTTTTGGGGGTTTTTTGTTTTGTTTTGAGGGGGGTTTTAGCAAAATTAAGAATAAAGAAACAAAAAATAAAGAGCACTGTGGCAGAAGTGTGAAGAATGAACTGGAGGAGAGCAGGACTGGAGTCATGGAGATTTATTTCAGTGGTGCAGGCCAGAGATAGCAAAGGACTGAGCTAAGGCAGGCAGAGTAGAGATGGAAAAGAGGGACAGAGACAAGATATATTGAAGTAGCATCTTCAGGACTGTTGACTAATTGGATCTGTAGACGAGTGAGGCTGTAAGTGGGAGAGGAAACTCTGAGGCTGTCTGAGCATTTACGGCCATGCCAGCTGGCAGTGTGGTGTTCAGGGGTTAGGGGAGCTTTTCATTCGGGTTCTTGTGAACGTGACATTAGCAGGTTGGTGTTTTGCACAGGATCATTTTCCTGTCGGGGACCTATAGAACAGTCCAGAATGAGTCATTTTGGTGTCCAGGGGAGATGAGATGGGCTGATCCTGTGGTGGCCCCAAGAACAGGATGGTGCCTGAGCTTGAGAGATGGCCTGTTTCTCTTCTCAGTTATGGGAGCTATGAGGAGCCTGATCCCAAGTCGAACACCCAAGACACAAGCTTCAGCAGCATCGGTGGGTATGAGGTATCAGAGGAGGAAGAAGATGAGGAGGAAGAGCAGCGCTCTGGCCCCAGCGTACTAAGCCAGGTCCACCTGTCAGAGGACGAGGAGGACAGTGAGGATTTCCACTCCATTGCTGGGGACAGTGACTTGGACTCTGATGAATAAGGCTTCCTTTGGGCCTCCCTTTAGCCTTCCCTGTTCTCCAGCCTAGGTGGCTCACATTCCCTAATGTTCATAACTGTATAGAGTCTGATCCTGAAATCTCACGAGATTGACTAACACCTTAGCCTTTAAGAAATAGTATATAAATGGTAATAAATCACCTCCTCTGATCTTCCTGGGGCAGTGTCACACTTTGATTAAAAACCAAGCAACCCCTTTTCCTGTACCACTAACAAAAGGAGAACAGTCTCCTCTTTCTCCAGTGCCCTCCTTTAGCTCCACTTACTGCTCTTGGTATCGCTTTTTTCCCCGAGAAGGAGAAGAAATGATGAAAGGCCTAACAAATTTCTCTTGTTGCCCTCTTGGTATATTAGACATTTTCGAAGCATGTTATCATCTCCGTTTTCTAATTTGCAGGCTGGAACAGGTGACAGCCCCCTTGCTGGGACAGAGAATTGGGTTCTGCTCGACTCTGTGCCCCAGTAACCACATAAACCTATTGGACAAACTGCCCATTACTTTATTTATTTGATTATACAATGCCTTGTCCCTAAATGGATTTGGGGCAAATGGCTATCAGTCCTTCGAGCAGCCTGTATGTCAGAAATGGTATATTGTCATGTGAATGTGTTCTGTGCCCGTCATCCCCAAGGGACAAGGTAGAAAAATGGTAAGGTCCTTAGGGCAAACACTGTGTGTCGTCTTTTGGTTTTTTTTATGCCTAGGATATGGTTCTGTGCATTGTAGATGCTCAGGAAATGTTCCTACAGTCATAACATCCTCGAAAGACTTGTTTTTTGACCATCTGCTCTGTGATAAGCACTCAATCAGATCCTTGGGGTGCAAAAGTAAATAAGACACACAGCTTTTAACTATAGAGCTCACCCTCAATTTGGGAGAGGGGGAATAGAATTAAGAACTTGTTTCTTAAATCATTACCATGGTGCTGTGAGCTAAGCGCAATGAAGATGCTAAATGTAAAATAGAGGGGAAGACAGAGGAGTGACTGTGTCTGAAAAAGTCAGGGAGGTCTTCCTAGAGGTAATTTATAGGCTGACAGTTGAAGAACGAGTAGGAGCTGCCAGATGGAAAAGTCCAGGCAGAGTGTAACCTGCTGTCTCTACTAGAGATAGCACGGTGTGTTCCCGATCTGTGCGTGTGTGCGCCTGCCAGTCTTGTTCCAGAAAGGGGTGGAGGTGGTTTGTGCTCCAGTCCTTTAATGTTGGAGTGCCTGGAGACAAGACGGAAAAGACTGGCAGAAAACATACCCTTGATGCTAACAGGTGTGAACTGTAATTATTATAGGAAATGAGGAGTGCATCAGATTTGTGTGTTAGAAATTTTCTATATGTGGAATGAAAAACATTGAGGAATCCTATGTAACATACAAGTTTGACCCCGCTTTTGTAAAAGACAAAACCACGTGTGTATATTTATATGTGTGTATAAACTTGTATATGCAGAGGAAAAGGTCTGAAGGGATATATGCTGAACTGTTCACAGTGATAACCTCTGGGAAATGGGATCGGAGGGGAGGGAGCTATGCAGTTGTGTGTATATTGGGAATGTATTGTGCTTTTATTTCTATATCGTTTGAAACTTTTTACAAGTATGTACTATTTTTGTAATAAAAAGAATCTTTTTAAAATACCCAGCAATAGTGTGGAGAATGGTTTGGAGGGGAGCATATCTAGTCAGTCTAGGGCTGAGGGGCATGAATTTGAGAGATCTTCAGGGGGTAGAATCAATAGGACTTGACCGGCTGGCATTCGGGGGTGGAAAAGGAGGAATGGGATGGAAGGTGCTTTTAGAATTTGGGTTTGGGAGACTGGGCGGGTGCACGGTATGCATTCATTTGTTCATTCAACTTTCATCAAGCAGTCTGCTGGATACTGATAGAAGAGTAAGGTCTAGTTTCTGATTGCAGGGAGCTTTAAGGGCTGGAATGAGAGGGAGAGACATGTCAATAAGTTTAATAAAATGTACTCTTTGCAATACATACTTGACAAGTATCTGTGGTGAGAGGAAGGAGTTACCAACTCTGCTTATGGAGTAAGGATGTGATGGTTTCACAGGGGAGAACTTTGAGATGGATCTTGAAAAGTAGGTAGTTTGCCAGACAGAGGGAAGGGGAGGGAGGAGGGCCTTCTTGACAGAGGGTGTGGAATTACCCAGCCCCTTCATAGAACGAGTAGTTCTGGATGGGTGGAACAGGTGGATCATATGTCAGATGGTGAGGACCGTACTCACGATCAGTGCTCGTTTTAGAATGTGCTGGCCGCACTTCGAAAACGGGTGGACTGGGGGAAGAGGGTGGTGCCAGATGAGAGGAGACAGACTCAAGCTGGCCGAGGCTTGGGCAGTAGGGACGTGATGAGAGGTACACTTTGGTGACTGACCGATTGGATGATGGAAGGTGAAAGAGTGGACCCTAGGTTTCTGACCTAGGTGACCGGGTCAGTGGTGATGCTGTTCACAGGCTGCGGTTGGAAGGTAGGAGAAATAGCTGCGTTTGGTTGGAAGCATGGAAATTGAAAGGGCGATAGGTGGAAAGCCTAGGATTTGTGTAATCTCAGGAGCAGGTGCGATCGGCCAGAAAATGTGTCGTCAAGAGAACATGGAGGACAGAATCCTGGTGAAAACCAATATTTGGAGGTGGCCAGAATTAGAAGCAAACCCGGAAACGTGGTATTTCTCAAACCAAAGAAGGAGTTTTAAGACAAACCACTCCCCCACCCCCCACAAAAATACAACATGGTTGCCATGGAGCAGTAGAGTAAAAGGAAGCCTGAGGGAGAGAGCCTTGGGTTTTGTCACCTAGGAGGTCCCTGGTGGCCTTAGCTAGCAGAAGCAGTTATAGAAGAGTGAGGTTGAAAGCCAGCCAGCAACAGGGTCCAAGGAGCCCATGGAAGATGAGAGTGACCGTAGAGACCGTAGATTGCTCTCGAGAAGCAAGGCTGTGAGGCTTAAAAGGGGGAGAGTCGTAAACGGGGAGATAAGTAACCATGCCTATATGAGCTTAGGGGAGAAAACAAGAGAGAAAGGGGTTGGGAAAAAAAAAAAACAGGATAACTGTTGGGAAGCCCTGTGTGAGAACAGGCGGGAATGTCAGGAAGCAAAGCCAGCATGCACACCAGCAGGAGAGAAGTCCTTTTCCCTGAGACCCCAAAGGATGGATGTCCCAGATCAGTGTGTAGATATGGGAAGTAGGAAGCTGGAAGAGTTCCCACTTCATAGCTTCGGTTCCCTCTGGGAAGGAGGGAAGAAGATCTTTGGGAGAAAAATGAAAATGGACTGGGATCGTGAATAGAAGTGTGGCGCTACCGGGGGAGGTGTCCCCAACGGTAGCAGGGAGGCGGAATCGTGGCGCATCCATTCGGTGGAAAAGCATGCACCTGTTAAAAATAGAATGAGGAAGAGCAGTGTGTATTCATAGGGAAAGGTGTTCTTGGAAAAAAAGAATAGGCAGTGATGTTTGAGTTCATTTGTTCGGGGGACAAGGAGGATACACATCCATGTTTGCGTACGCACAGAGAGGAGGTGGCAAGGTGCACTTGAAGCTGTTAACACCTCTAGGATTGAAGTAGAACGGGGGAGGGGAGGGAAAGAGGGCTCATCCTTTTCACCCCAACCCCTCTACTCATGTTGAAGTGTTTCTTTTTGGTTTGGTTTTTGGTTTGTTTTATTAATGGTCCCTGAAGGAAATGGGAGCTGGAGCTGACAGGAGCCAAAAAAGGATTGCTGGGTGTTGAACACGCAAATGAGGTTACAGACGTTAATTTGAAACGGCACCAAATTGGGGTGCCTGGGTGGCTCGGTTGGTTAAGTGTCAGACTCTGGATCTCAGCTCAGGTCTTGATCTCAGGGTTACGAGTTCAAGCCCTGCATTGGGCTCCACGCACGCCCACCTACTTAAAAATAAATACATACAAATATACACACATACCTTTAACCAATTTCCTTTATTGTGTGATTTTTTTCCAAGGCTGTGTTGACAGCAACACAGCTGTCAGGGTGTAGAACCAAAGGTAAGCAGTTTGGGGTGAAGACCCAAATATAGGAGAGAAATTGGTGGAATTTCTTTCGGTCACTCTTTGTTGACTACTCTGTACCAAGACCTTGCTGGGTGGCTGTCATTGGCAGATAGGTATCCATGTGTTACTTTGATAAAGTTAAGATGTTTTGTAAAAATCTGGGAAGGTAAGCAATGAAAGAACCACACAAGATGCTTTGAAAGACTGGCCAGAGAAGTGTGAAGAGAACAGGATATACTGTTTTCAGGGAAGCCAAAGGAGAATTTCAAAGGATGGAATTGAGTTCAGCGATGTCTAGTACTTGCAGAAAGGTCAGTCGTGTCCTTTGGACTTGGCAATCTGTGAGCCTAGTGCAGACTGTTTCCTTGGAATGGTGGGTACAGAAACCAGATGGTAAGTGGGCTGAAGAATTAAATGTGAGGAAGTAGACACAGAGCTTGATTTGATTAAGTAATAGCCATCATTCACTGTGCCAGCCTCCGTGCAGAGAGCTCTTCTTACCTAACCTCACTCAGTCCAGAACCATCTATGAGATAGGTGTTATTATTCTCATTTTACAAATGAGGGAACACGTTCAGAGGTACAAAGGGTAGAGGGATTAGTCTTGGATCTCAGAAGGACCCCCCCTTTTTTAAGATCTATTTATTTATTTTAGAAAGTGTGAGCAGGGGATAAGGGGCAGAGGGAGAGGGAGAGAATCTCAAGCAGACTCCCCACTGAGCGTGGATCCGGACCTGGGGCTTGATCTCACAATCTGGAGATCATGGCCCAAGCTGAAATTAAGAGTCACACGTTTAAGTGACTGAGCCACCCAGGTGCCCCAGAAGGACCCCCTTGACCAGAAGAATGAGTGTTGGATATATCTAAGCAGTAGGAAGGGGGCAAACCATGCCTCTGGGCATTGTAGACCCTAGTAAGGAGTTTTGTCTTTATCTGAAAAGTAGTGAGACACTTTTCTATGGCAGAGGAGTGGAGCTGGAGAAGGTTGCCTCAGCTTTGCGTTTCCAAAACTTCGATCCCTTATCAGTATAAAAATAGCCAATTTCTTTCCTATTGGTAGTTTAAGTTTCTTTCCCAATTCCAGGGTCTTAGGTATCACAGGACAGTATTTGCCTAAATATAATAATCTGACTTGATTCCCCCTGACTTTGAAGAGAGACAACTGGTGTGCTTGTTAAAAACCCTGTTTCCCAGGCCCCAATCCAGCCCTCTTGAGTCAGAATGTCTAGGGAAGAGGACTGGTGTTCTGTGTATTTTGCAGATGGCCCAGGTAATTCTTAATCTGAGAGGTTTGGGAAACTGATTCAGCGACATTCCCAAATTACTGCTAGCCTCTATATCAGCTGTTGTTTTTATTTAGTATTTTTAAAAGATTTTATTTATTTACTTGACAGAGAGAGAGATCACAAGTAAGCAAAGAGGCAGGCAGAGAGAGAGCAGGAAGCAGGCTCCCTGCCGACCAGAGACCCCTGTGCAGGGCTCGATCTCTCAAAAGGAGAGAGACAGGCAGACTCCACACTGAGCGTCCACCCAACGCTGGACCCGGTGATCATGACTATAGCCGAAATCAAGAGTCCTTCAACCGAATGAGCCACCCAGGCACCCTCAGCTCTTCTTAAACTAGTATATATCCAAGTGGCACTGGGGTCACTTATTGTAAATTCAAATTCCTGGGCTTGGAATGTGCATTTTTAATATGCCTACCTTACTGTAATAATAGTAACAATATCAATAAGGTTTTTTTGGTAACTATAAATGCTTTCGAAGAAATACACAATCACAGGTTTTTTTAAATTATCAGGTAAATAATGCAAATTTATCTTTTGCTTTTTGGCTCATAAAAATAGTCAAAGGTTCTAAAAATAAGAAGTTACCTTTATTTTTTTAAGATTTTGTTTATTTATTTGAGAGAGAGAGAGAACACAAGTGGGGAGAGGGAGAGAAGCAGGCTCCCTGCTGAGCAGGGAGCCTGATGCAGGACTTGATCCCCGGACCCCGAGATCATAACCTGAACCGAAGACAGACGCTTAACCAAATGAGCCACCCAGGCGCTCCTAAGTTACCTTTAATATTTTGTATCTCACCCATTATTTATAAATGTTATGCAGAAACTGTGATAGTTTATATATAAATTATAAATTCTGCAAGTTGGCTTAAATAGATGTAAGAGTTTCAAAATCATTTCTCTTGAATTTTCCTTACATAGGTTTGGATTTCCTACATTTTGGGGACTTGGAATCCGGTGTTTCCAATCAACTCCATATTACAGCTTTTCGAATTTTTAAAAGATCCATTCACCCTGATTTACAACAAAATAAAAACATGCTTATATCCTATATTTGTGACTCTCTCACTTCTATAGTACAAAAAAGACCTATGAACCAAAAATTTTATTTTTTCCTATCTATAATATATGTAAGAAATGCTCAAATAACAGAAGAAGCAGAATTAAATTGCATTTTAGTAGGCAGAAAGTAAGTAATAAAAAAAAGAGAGTTGGGGTGCCTGGGTGGCTCAGTGGATTGAGCCCCTGCCTTTGGCTCAGGTCATGATCCCAGGATCCTGGGATCGAGCCCCGCATTGGGCTCCCTGGTCATCAGGAATCCTGTTCTCCCCCTCCCACTCACTTTGCTTGTGTTCCCTCTCTTGCTGTGTCTCTGTCAAATAAATAAATGAAAAATATTAAAAAAAGAAGAAGAAGAAAAAGAGTCTCGGGGCACCTGGGTGGTTCAGTCAGTCAAGCGTCTGCCTTTGGCTCGGGTCATGATCCTAGGGTCCTGGGATCCCTGCATCAGGCTCCCTGCTCAGTGGGGAACCTGCTTCTCCCTCTGCCATTCCCCGCAGCCTGCGCTCTCTAGCACATGCACTCTCTCTCTCTGTCAAATGAATAAATAAAATCTTAAAAAAAAAAGAGTCTCTTATGGTTTGTCTTCCTCTCTGGTTTGTTCTGGTTTCATTTTTTGGGAGGAGGATTATTTTTAAAGCCTCCCAAGTAGTAGGGAGGACTGTCCACCTCTTCCCCAATCCCTGATTTAGACAATTAGATGAAATGTCTCCAATTTTGTAAAAATTCTTAGGCCTCAGTACTTAAATTCAAAACCAACTGATTCCTTATCTATAAGAAATTTTCAGCTTTTGGGGCGCCTGGGTGGCTCGGTGGGTTAAGCCACTGCCTTCGGCTCGGGTCATGATCTCAGGGTCCTGGGATTGAGTCCCGCATCGGGCTCTCTGCTCAGTGGGGAGCCTACTTCCCTTTCTCTCTCTCTCTGCCTGCCTCTCTGTCTACTTGTTCTCTCTCTCTCGTCAAATAAATAAATAAATAAATAAAATCTTTAAAAAAGAAAGAAATTTTCAGCTTTTATCTTTGTTCTACTTTATCAAGCAGCTTTCAGTCTGTCAAACAGTGGTTAAAATAGTCTTTTTTTTTGAGATTTGTATTTATTTACTTGACGGAGAGAGAGCACAAGAGGGTGTGGGCCGCAGAGGGAGAGGGAGAAGTAGGCTCCCCGCTGGGCAGGGAGCCTGACACGGGGCTCAATCCCAGGACCCTGAGATCATGACCTGAGCCAAACGCAGACACTTAAGTGACTGAGCCACCCAGGCACCCCTGAAATAATCTTAACTTGCTTGGGGAGGTGGGATATGGACAATTTTGAAAATATAAAAGGGCACCTGGGTGGTTCAGTCGGTTAAGCATCTGACTGGTGATTTCAGTTCAGGTCATGATCTTAGGGTCGTGGGATCAAGCCCCATGTCGGGCTCCATGCAGGGCAGAGCCTGCCTGGGATACTCTCCCTCTCCCACTGCCCTTCACCCCCTTTCCCTCTCAAGAAAAAAAAATGTGGTAAGCACTGAACTCCTCCTCCAGAAAAAAATGTAAATATAGGGGCACCTGGGTGGCTCAGTGGGTTGGGCCGCTGCCTTCGGCTCGGGTCATGATCTCGGGGTCCTGGGATCGAGCCCCGCATCGGGCTCTCTGCTCGGCGGGGAGCCTGCTTCCTCCTCTCTCTCTTCCTGCCTCTCTGCCTGCTTGTGGTCTCTCTCTGTCAAATAAATAAAATCTTTAAAAAAAATGTAAATATATACATAAGGTTCTGTATATAAGATGTTTCTTGGACTCCTGGTTAAGAAGCTAATTTAAAGGGGGTGTGGCCTGAGGTCTAAAGAAATGTTCTCTCCAAAGGTATCTAAATCTCAAACAATAGAGTATAATTTAAATACTCCTAAATCCTAAGAAAGAATCCTAAGCAAGTTACAGGCCGGATTTCGGTCTTAAAAGAGGAAGAAAAGTTGGGACAACATATTTTCATTCTCTTGAGGTAAGTTTACAAGTCATTCCACTTCCTCTAACCTTCTACATGCCAGCTCTGACTCTGCATTCCAAGAGAGTCTGTCTGTGGACAAGGAAAAATGAGCATTCCAACAAGAGCCCTCATTTCAGATCCAAATGTCTTGGAGACAATGTAGTGGTGGCTTGAAATACAGGCTTAAATGTCACACTTAAGGCTTCCATGACTTCCTAGCTGTGTGACCTGGAGCAGTTAGCCAAAGGTCCGTTTTCTCGGCTGTCTGACAGGGCTGTGGAGAAAATGACAGGAGCTGATACATATAAATTACTCAGCACGGTGCCTGCCACATCTTACACAGTCAACATTAGCTGTGGTTTATTATATATTCTGAGTAAATGAGTTCAAACATTGAGAATTACATTCCTTATCAGTGTAACGAATTCTAACTCCTTAAAGTGAGATCTTAAATTCCGAACACCATGTACTCTTAGGGTTTTCAAGACTAAGTAGGAGTCCTCAGGAAAGGATGGTTTGTCAGAATTACCCAAGAGGATTTTCCAAACGCTCATTCTCCCGTGAATCTTCTTCCCCACATTCAGATCTGCTTCCATCAATCACCCTGAGCTATCTTATGCCCTTAGCTGAAAATCAGTGCCTTGGTGAGCCACTGTTACCAGGGAAAATATGAAAAGGTAGGGGGAAGCTGAAAACCTTCAAAACCACATATTGACTTCATCTCCCATTATGGCAGGGCCAGAAAATTGAACTGTTCCATTTACTTGACTCCTCTTTATTGAAAATTAACTCTTGAGGCACCTGGGTGGCTCAGCCCGTTAAACGTCTGCCTTCGGCTCAGGTCATGATCTCAGAGTCCTGTGATCAAGCCTCACATCGGGCTCCTTGCTCAGTGAGGAGCCTGCTTCTCCCTCTGCCTTCTGCTCCCCCTACTTGTGCTCTCTCTCTCTCTTAAATAAATAAATAAATCTTAAAGAAAATGAACACTTTATGACACAATCAAATTGAAAACACAAATATTTGAGGGCTCTAGACATTTCCAAGTACTATAATACACCCAAACTATTGTAGATGTTGAAAAGGCACAAGATTTTCTTCACCACTGTTATTTATTTCTTCATTTCTTTTAAAATTTTTATGTTTAGTAGGCTCTACGCCCAACATGGAGCTTGAACTCACAACCCTGAGATCGAGTGGGACACTCCACCGACTGAGCCAGCCAGGTGCCCTTTTATTTATTTACTTAATTTTTATCTTCAGTGGGTTCACCACTAACTTTGTAATTTCAATTTAATTTTAGCTCTTCTCCAAGTTTCTTGATGTGTTTCCAGTATCCAAGGTTAGAATAAAATTGGGGGTTTTAAAAGGTTTGTTTCTTGTTTCCTCTTCTTACAATTCCTTTTTTTTTTTAACTTTAGAATCAAATTGTAAGTTACTGGATTTAACTCTCAGCTCACCAGTTGAGTATGGCTTCTTCTAACTTTGAGCAATAAATATCAGACTGAACAGAATGTATTTGCCAGAAAATGTAATATAATTCTTAAAAAGGTAAGATGAGGGGGCGCCTGGGTGGCTGGGTTGGTTGGGCATCTGCTTTTGGCTCAGGTCATGATCCTGGGGTCCTGGGACCAAGGCCCACAGAGGAGCCTGCTTCTCCCTCTCCCTCTCCCCCTGCTTGTGCGTGCGCGTGCGCTCTCTCTCTCTCTCTCTATAATAAATAAAATCTTTAAAAAAAATACAAGATGAGGAGATTCTCTTATAATTAAATCAGAAGTTGTTCCCTTTAACTGCATCCTAGCATGATCACTTTTTAAAAAAGATTTATTTATTTGAGAGAGAGAGAGAGAGAGAACTCGCACATGTGCAAGCAGGGGAGAGGCAGAGGGAGAGGGAGAAAGAGAAACCTCAAGCAGACTCCCAGCTGAGTGCAGAGCCTGATGTGGGGCTCAATCTCAGGACCCTGAGATCACGACCTGAACTGAAATCAAGAGTCAGGTGCTTAACCAACTGAGCCACCCAGGCGCCCCACGTGATGACTTTTCAAATGGTTATTTAGAAGTAAGTTATTACATAGTCATACATCCACTTGATTATTACCTACTTTATATCCCAGTTTAGTCCATTGACTTTTAGTTCAAGAGCTCTCTTCATCTCATAACATAAAGTGCAGGTTTTTCCACGCAAACCTCTAATTACTAACATTCAAGCTGTGTTGGTTGGAGTCATGTGACAAGGACTGCCTGGAGCTTTCCCTTGATGTCAAGTCTTAGATCCTCAAGACTGAGAAGATAGTCTCTAAATATATCGGCAAAAGAGGCTAGGCTGCCCTGTCCCCTCCCTCCAGTACTCATTACGAAATAACTGAATTTTCATGACCTCTGCTGTCTTCCAACATATGCTATGCTTATGCATTTTGCCGGGAATGCATTTCCCTACCCAGTCTGTGATATCTTGCTTTGGAGCCTGAAGGCAGTTCAGAGAGACCCACATGCATGATTTACAAAATAACTAGACAAGATGACTTCTGACATATTTTCAAATTAAGATAATACATCACAGTGCCTAAGAACATGGCTATGAAGTCAAACTCCTGTGCTCAAACTCTGGCTTTTAAGGCAAGTCCCCCAACACTGCCCCCGCCTTGGGCCTTAGGTTTCTCTTCTGTAAATGTCAGATCATCATAAAGATGAAATAACATCTGTTAAATTGCTTAGAATGATGTCTGGCACGTAGTAAGTCCTCCATATGTGTTAACTGTTATTTTACTACTCAAGTATTTAACGATTTCAATAACAATAATGCATAGGAGAAGGGAGAGGGACCTTCCTTCATTCTGACTCCATAGCTGATGGATTCCTAAATCACAGCCTACTGGTGGTGAAGTTCAAGTAGAAAAGCAAGGCATGCTGGTAAAACAGTGAGTGCCAAACTGATGAGAGTGAGTAGGTTTACTCAGCGACAACCAGTTCGTCATCTAGTTAGTTGACTATCAGTAGCGTACATCCCAGCCCATGACCTTAGTCTCACCAACCTGATGCTATGTCCAAACCTGAAAGCAATACATGAACACTTACTAAATTATTAATCAGCCGCAAGAAATTTAACAGATAGATGAGGACTCATTTCTGCTCATCAAGGACATTGTCCACTAAATGACAAATTGAGATGAGAAGACATTGCAATCGGAATGTTGCTCAGTGGGGAGAAAATCAGAACCATGACAGTAAGTTGCATTTTACTTCTAACTTTTCACTATAGAAAATTTTAAACGTATTTAAAAATAGAAGAGTATGATGAACCCTAATGAAGCCCGCATCTGGCTTTAACAATTATCAACAATTTTTTCGCCTTTATTTATCTACCCCCCTCTTGGGAGGGCTACTGTAGTGTTTTTTTGAAAATCCCAGACATCATATTTGCCAATAAGGTATTCAGTATGTACCTCATAAGGATAGAAACTTTAAAAATTAATAATTATCTTCATCACACACTATGAATAACAGTAATCCCTGGTACTATCTATTATCAATCTGTGTTCAAATTTCCCACACTATCTCAAAAAATGTTTACATTTGGCTTGTTGAAATCAGGAACAAAACTGCGTTTGGTTCCTCTGTCCTTTTTAAAAGTTTATTTATTTAATCACCTGGTGCTCATCATGACAAATGTGCTCCGTATGCCTGCCACCTTCTTCCCCTGTGGAAACCATCAGTTTGTTCTCTATAGATAAGTATCTTTTTCTTGCTTTCTCTCTCTCTCGCTTTTTCCCATCTGATCATTTGTTCTGTTTTATTTTTTTTAAAGATTTTATTTATTTATTTGACAGACAGGGATCACAAGGAGGCAGAGAGGCAGGCAGAGGGGCGGGGGTGGGGGGAGCAGGCTCCCCGCTGAGCAGAGAGCCTGATGCGGGGCCGATCCCAGGACTCTGGGATCATGACCTGAGCTGAAGGCAGAGGCTTTAACGCACTGAGCCACCCAGGTGCCCTGTTCTGTTTTAAATTCCACATATGAAGGAAATCTTATGGTAATTGTCTTTCTCTGACTGACTTATTTACTTAGCATAATACTCTCTAGCTCGATCCATGTTGTTGTAAAGGTCAAGATTTCATTCTGTTTTATGGCTGAATAACATTCAGTCTTTGGGTAAATACCCAATAGTGTGATGGCTGGGTTGTAGGGTAGCTTTATTTTTAACTCTTCGAGGGAACTCCATACTGTTTTCCAGAGTTGCTGTACTGGTTTCCATTCCCACCAACAGTGTAAGAGGGTTCCCCTTTCTCTGCATCCTCACCAACACCTGTTGTTTCTTGTGGTTTTCATTTTAACGATTATACAGGGGTAAGGTGATACCTCATTGTAGTTTTGGTTTACATTTCCCTGATGGTGATGTGCATGTTTCCATGTGTCTGTTGGCCATGTGGATGTCTTTGGAGAAATGTTTCATGTCTTCTGCTCAGTTTTTAATTGGATTATTTGGTTTGGGGGTGGCTAGTTTTATAAGTTCTTTATATATTTTGGATACTAACCCTTTATCAGGTATGTCATTTGCAAGTATCTTCTCCCATCACATAGGTTGTGGCTTTGTTTTGTTGATGGCTTCCTTCACTGTGCAGAAGCTTTTTTATTTTGATGGAGTCCCAATAGTTTATTTTTGCTTTTATTTCCCTTGCCTCAAGAGACCTATCTAGAAAAAAAAAAGTTGCTACAGCCAGTGTCAGAGAAGTACTGCCTGTACTGTCCTGGGATTTTTATGATTTCAGGTCTCACATTTAGGTCTTTCATCCATTTTGAATTTTTTTCTGTGCCTTGTTTAAGAACGTTGTCCAGTTTCGTTCTTTTGCATGTAGCTGTCCAGTTTTCCCAACACCATTTGTTGAAAAGACTTTTCTTTAAAAAGATTTATTCATATTAGAGAGGGACAGGGAGAGAGTACATGCACACGTGAGCAGTGGGGAGGGGCAGAGGAAGAGGGAGAGGACACCAAGCACACTCCAAGCCGAGCACAGAGCCCAACACAGGGGCCCGAAGTCACCACCCCAATGATGTGGTGTATCACACTGATTGATTTGCGAATATTGAGCCACCCTTGCAACCCAGGAATAAATCCCACTTGATCATGGTGAATGCTTTTTATTAATGTATCGTTGGATCCGGTTTGCAAGTATTTTGTTCAGAATGTTTATATCCATGTTCATCAAGGATATTGGCCTGTTCTATTTTTCAGTAGTGTCTTTATCTGGATTTGATTTCAGGGCAATTCTGGCCTCATAGAGTGAATTTGGAAGGTTTCTTTCTCTTCTGCCTTTTGGAATAGTTTACATGTTTAATAGAATTCGCCTGTGAAGCGTTCTCGTCCTGAACTTTGTTTTTTGATTACTGATTCAATTTATTTCCTGGTAATTGGTCTGTTGAAATTTTCAATTTTTTCCTGTTTCGGTTTTGGTAGGTTATATGTTTCGAAGGAATTTATCCATTTCATCCAGGTTGTTGAATTTGTTGGCATATGGTTTTTCATACTATTATCTTTTAATTGTTTATATTTCTGTGGTGGTTATTTTTCTCTCATTTGTGATTTTATTTGGGTCATTTCTTTTTTTTTCTTGATATGGCTGGCTGGAGGTTTATCAATTTTGTTGATCTTTTCGGAGAACCAGCCCCTGGCTCACTGTTGTGTTCCATTGTTTTTTTAGTTTCTATGTAATTCTGCTCTAGTCTTTATTATTTCCTTCCTTCTGCTGTTTTGGAGTTTTGCTTGTTGTTATTTTTCTAACTCCTCTCAGTGTAAGGTTAGGTGGTTTATTTGAGATCTCTCTTGCTTCTTGAGGTGGGCCCCTTTGCTATAAACTTCTTTCTTAGAACCGCTTTTGCCACATCCCAGAGGTTTTGGACCATTGTGTTCTCGTTTCATTTAATATCCACTCATTTCCATGTACTTTTTTTTAACATTTTATTTATTTGAGAGAGAGAGCACGAGCAGGGTGAAGGGGAAATGTAGAAGCAGACTCTGTGCTGAGCAGAGAGCTGTGTGTGGGACTCGATCCTGGGACTCCAAGATCATGACCTGAGCCGAAAGCATACACTTAACTGACCGAGCCACCCAGGCGCCCTTCCGTGTACTTTTTTTATTTCTTCTTTTTATCTCCTGGTTGGCCCATTCATTGTTTAGTAGCATGTTGTTTAACCTCCATGTATTTGTGGTCTTTCTAGATTTTTTCTTGTGGTTTGGGACTTCAGGTTTCACAGCATTATGGTCAGAAAAGATATATAGTATGACTTGTAACTTTCTGTTATTTGTTGAGGCTTGTTTTGTGGCCTACTAATGTGATCTGTTCTGAAGAACATTCCATGTGCACTTGAGAAGAATGTGTATCTTGCTGTTTTAGAGTGGAATGTTCTGAATATATCTGTTAAATCAGTCTTTCCCAGGGTGTCATTCAGACGTCGTTTCCAGGACACCTGGGTGGCACAGTTGGTTAAGCGTCTGCCTTCAGCTCAGGTCATGATCCCAGGGTCCTGGGATCGAGGCCCTCACCGGACTCCCTGCTCAGTGGGGAGTCTGCTTCTCCCTCTCACTCTTCTTTCTGCTCTCCCTCTCTCTCTCTCTCATATAAATAAATCTTAAAAAGAAGAAAGAAAGACATTGTTTCCTTGTTGATTTTCTGTTTGGATGATCTGTCCATCAATGTAAGTAGGGTGTTCAAGTCCCCTACTATTATTGTATTATTACCGATTAATTCCTTTATGTTTGTTATTTACTGTTTTATGTATTTGGGTGCTTCTGTGTTGGGTGCATAAATATTTACAGTCTTGGGGTGCCTGGGTGGCTCAGGTGGTTAAGTGACTGCCTTTGGCTCAGGTCATGATCCTGGGGTCCCCGCATTGGGCTCCCTGCTCAGCAGGGAGCCTGCTTCTCCCTCTGACTTCCTTCCCTCTCATGCTCTCCCTCTCTCTCATTCTCTCTCTCTCTCTCTCAAGTGAATAAATAAAATCTTTAAGATAAATGAAACACCAGGATTTAAGCCCCACTGGTGGCCAGAGGTCATGAAGTTTGACCCCTCTCACTTTTCGAGCTAGTTGCTATGGGGATTCATTTTCCCCTGCACTCCCCTGTGTGCTAGTCTGTCTGTTGCCCTTCCCTGTGACCCTGGTCCTTTCCCACTGTGATGGCTACAATCTGTTTCTTTCCCAAGCTGGGTCTCTGCATTTCCTACTTTCTTCAGTGTGGCCTCTTCTCTACCTTTAGTTGTGAAGTTTGTTCTGCCAGCCTTCAGGTCAGTTTCTGAGGTATTTAGGATGATATGATAGTTACTTACGTGTATTCCTGGGACGACGCAAGCCTAGGGTCCTCCCACTCTGCTGCAGTCTTCCTGTCCTTGGTCCTGGAATGATAGTTTAAGGTTGTATAGAGAGTTATACAGACAGATGTGCCATGACCCTCAAAGGGACAGAAATGGTTTATTTGTGACTGGTGAACTTCACCATGGGGTGCAAGGAGAAAGCTTCCCTCGTCCTCCCCTCCCCATCTTTGGTATTCAGAGTATGAGATAAGAAGTAGTCTTCTTCTGGAGAAGACCACAGGAAAGAGCCTCAGTTCAGTGAAGGCAGGGGATGAAAGGGAACATGCAGTTAAGAAAACCAGGGTGTAGTGTAATTTGTTTCTCATGAAACAGGGGCTCCAGAGGGCATAGTGGAAAAGGCTCTGAGAAAAGGAAACAGAGGGGAAAACAGGCTGGGGCTGTATGTGGATTACACAGAGCATCTGGAGCTCCTATAAGATATTAGCTCCTCCCCAATCTTGTGAAGTTGGCAACACCTACTCTACTGTGATTTTTTTTTCTTTGATGCCATTCTTTTTTTTTAAGAGGTAGGGGGAGGAAGGGCAGAGGGAGAGGGAGAGAGAGAATCTTAAGCAGGCTCCACACCCAGCGTGGAACCCGATGTGGGGCACAAACTCACAACCCTGAGATCATGACCTGAGCCAAAATCAAGAGTCGGACACTTAACCCACTGAGTCACCCAGGCTCCCCCCTTTAATGCCATTCTTAATGTGCTTCATTGCAACCAATTTTAGTTTCACTTGAACATATTTCTAACTCTTACTTTCTTTTCTCCTTAAAATCCATAAAATTAGCTTGGTATGTTTCCAGGTAAATACTCTTTCTAACCCTTATGAAATGTCCTCATTCTATAGCTTAAAATGCTGCCATTCCAATATCTTCAATCTGGACCAAAAGGCCAAATTGATTTTTCTTTTTTTTTTTTAAGATTTTTTTTTTTAATCTGACAGAGCAAGCGAGAGAGCACAAACAGGGGGAGCAGCAGAGGGAGAGGGAGAAGCAGGCTTCCTGCTGAGTAGGGAGCCCAATGCCGGGCTCGATCCCCAGACCTCCAGATCATGACTGGAGCCAAAGGCAGACACTTAACCAGCTGAGCCACCCAGGCACCCCCCCAAATTGATTTTTCTAATGCTATCAAAGAGCTATGCATTCACTTCTGCTCATATCCTCCTTGCTCTCCCAAAACCCCTGCCTTCACCTGGATGAAGAAGTAGAAATGCTCCCTTCTGCTCTCAAGAGCTTCAGCTTTTGGCTAGGCACCATTCCATACAAGTGCTTTGCAAATGAGTTGTATAAGTGCTATTCAACCCTGTGGGAAGCACCAGGAGCAAAGAGAGCTCAGAAAGTTTGACAGAGGTTCTATGACACACTCCAGATTCACAGTTTGGGAGAACAGCACCTCATCCCCTTTGAGAGTGGCTTTATATACAGTATTTCATTTTTGTACACATAATGTATAGTATAAAAATTGCAATCTACAAAAAAGGTGTGTGGAAAGAGTAAGTTTCCCTTCCTTTTCTTTCCTCCAATTCACTTACCCTCTCTAGAGGCAATAGCGGTTGTCAGTTTCTTATGTATTCTTCCAAATAATCTATACATTTGTCAACATATATCTGTACTTTAAAAAAAATCCCCACAAATTGTAGCACTATGTGACCACGATGTTGCACTTGGCTTTTTTTTCTCTTCATAGTACATCCTGGAGTTCTTTCCAAGTTAGTCCACGTAGAGCCGCTCATTGTTTCTGTGACTACCTACTGTTACATGCTAACTGTACCATCGTTTGTTTTAACCACTTCCCTCCTGGTGAACGTCTAGGTTGCTTCCAACCTTTTGCTCTTGCAAACAATGTTTCAGTGACTCTTTTTGTACGTGTGTCATTTTAAACATCGGTTAACAGAATATATGTATATGAACAAATACACACTCTATAGAGAATAAATAAATATAGAAAACATCCCTCAAAGTGGAATTTCTAGATCAAAGACCATGACACTATCCTTTTTGATTGGCCTCAAAGAGGCTCTATCCAGTGATCTCTTGAACACTGTGGCAACAAGCCATCCACTTTCACGAAGTCTCTGCTATTCCTGCCAAGGGCAACTGTTTCCACTTCTTTTTGTTTCCACTTACAGAATCCTCCCTCTTCTTCTGTGGAGTATGTGATAAAACATCTTGTCTAGTGAGTACTTACAAATCCCTCATGGAGAATTCTATATATCTGGGGTATAACATGGCTGGTTCAGTGTGTTTTTCTTTTCGTGTCCTTCTATGTATCATTATAACTTCAGTCATGGAAACCCTCTGCTGACCTCCTGGTGTCTTCCTTCTCCCTTTTCTCTTTGCCCTATAACTCTTTCTTCACCCTCTCCTTCTTTTCCTTCTTATTCTCTTTTCCCTTTTCCTTTTTTTTTTCTTAGTAAAGATTTTATTTATTTATTTGACAGACACAGCAAGAGAGGGAACACAAGCAGGGGGAGTGGGAGAGGGAGAAGCAGGCTTCCCGCTGAGCAGGGAGCCCCATGCGGGGCTCAATGCCAGGACCCTGGGATCATGACCTGAGCCAAAGGCAGATGCTTAATGACTGAGTCACCCAGGTGCCCCTCCCTTCTCCTTTACTACACCTCTTCTCCCCTCTTTCTCCTCCTCCTTTGTGATTTTTTTTAATGTGCCAGCTTGGCTAGGTTATGGTCCCCAGTTACTGAGTCAAACTTATCTTGGTGTTGCTGCAAAGGTATTTTGTAGATGTGATTAAAATCCATAACCATCTAGCTGTTGGTGTGAAGGTATTTTTATATGTGATTAACATTTAAATCAGTAGACTTTGAATAAAGTAGATCACTCTAAAAAAATAATAAAATCCATAACCTGTTGTCTTTCATCAAGGAGAGTATCCCCCAAAAGGGGAGATTATGCTAGAAAAACTGGGTGGGTCTGATTCAATCAATTGAAAGGCCTTAAGAGCAGAGCTGGGGCTTCCCTAATGAAGAAGAAATTCCTCATTGTGAACAGCAGCTTCAGCCTGTGCCCAAGTGTTCCAGCCTACCCGTCTTGATGGCCTGCCCTCTGGATTTTGGACTTGTCTAACCAACCCCCACAACTATGTAAGCCTATTTCTTGTAATACATTTCTTTTTTTTTTAAGATTTTATATTTATTTGTCAGAGAGAGCGAGAGAGCACAAGCAGGGGAAACGGCAGGCAGAGGGAGGGGGTCAAGGAGACTTCCCCTTGAGCAGGGAGCCCAACGCAGGACTCGATCCCAGGACCCTGGGATCATGGCCTGAGCCGAAAGCAGACACTTAATCGACGGAGCCACCCAGGCGCCTGCAATAAATTTCTTAATATATGTTTTCTACTGGTTCTTTTCTCTGGTTGAACTGTGACTAATGCTTCTTCTGAAGTATTTTCTCCATCCAGCCTGGGAAGTCCTCATTTCACTGATAAGCATAGGGAGACACTCCCCAAAGGCACTCCCTTTTATCTGTACCTCAAGGGGGAAGACCAACTTCAGTAAATACTTTGAGTGCCATTGTTGCTTCTGACAGGAAGGAAAGCATTCTGCAGGTCCCAGGGAAGGTTTCCCGGTGTCAGGAACACTGTGCTAGCGATATCGAATGAATGACCCTCTTATGGTTGGCTGATGCCAGAATGCTGTCAATTGCATAACAAAGTAAAAATGATTGAGCATAAGAACCAAGAGTGGGGTAAAGTATAAAATAAAGACCCATGAGCCCATACTGATATAAATAAGTGATTGAATAAAGAAAGAAGAGAAGAGACAAATGTCCCATGCAGAAGAATTCCAAATAATCTCTGTAGTTACTCTGCCCTCAAAGAGGTGGAGCTTGACTTCTTTCTATTGTGCTTGGGTGTGTAGAGGGACTTCCTTCCAATGAGTACAGTGTGGAAAGAGGGGAAGGAGCAATTTTATATGGGAGAAATTTGACAGACACTACCTCAGGTAGGTGGTCAGCATCAGTAGTGAAAACTCATGTTCATAGTATGTATTATTTTAAGGTTTTTTTTTTTAAGATTTTTTTTGACAGATCACAAGCAGGGGGAGCAGCAGGCAGAGAGAGAGAAGGGGAAGCAGGCTCCCTGCCAAGCAGAGAGCCCGATTCGGGGCTCCATCCCAGGACCCTGAGATCATGACCCGAGCTGAAGGCAGAGGCTTAACGCACTGAGCCACCCAGGTGCCCCTTATTTATTTATTTGACAGAGAGAGCACACAAGTAGGCAGAGCAGCAGAGGATGAGGGAGAAGCAGGCTCCCCGCTATGAGAGGCAATCCCCCAAGCCAAAGGGAGACGCTTCATCAACTGAACCACCCAGGTGCCCCATCATAGTATGTATTGTAACTATGATATAATGACAATAGCATTTTACATCTGTGGTCTTCCTTCTGAAAACTCATAATCTCAGTCTCACCAGGAGAAAAACACCAGAAGAATCCTAATTGAGGGGCATTCTACAAAACACCTGACCAGCACTCCTTGGAATTCTTAAGGTCAGGGTGTCCCTGGGTGGCTCAGTCGGTTAAACCTCTGCCTTCGGCTCAGGCCATGATTTCAGGGTCCTGAGATCGAGCCCCGAATCAACCTTCCTGCTCAGCAGGGAGTCTGCTTCTCCCTCTGCCCCTCCTCCTCCTCTCTCTCTCTGTCAAATAAATTAATTAATTAATTAAATATTTTTAAAAAAGAATTGTTAAAGTCATCAAAACAAAGAAAGTTGGAGAAGAACCATTACAGCCAAGAAGACATGAGGAGTAAGTGTAATGTAGTGTCCTGGATGAGATTCTGGAACCAAACAAGGACATTAGGTAAAAACTAAGGAGGTCTGAATAAAGTGTGGACTTTGGCTAATAAAGATGTATCAATATTGGTTCATTAACTATAACAAATATACCATAGTCATGTGAGATGTTAATAGTAGGGGAAGCTGGATGTTGGGTGTACGGGAACTCTGTACTGTCTTCTCAGTTTTTCTGCAAATAGAAAACTTTTCAAAAAAATTAAGTTTATCTATGAGGTAATAAAAAGGTCAGTGGTTTCCAGAGGTTCAGTGAGAGGAAGGAAGAGGGGTTGAGTAGGTAGAGCACAGGGGGTTTTTAGGGCAGTGACACATACTTTATGATAGTGTAATGGATAAATGCCATTATATGTTTGTCAAGGCCCATAGAAGGTGCAACACAAAGGGGGAGCCCTAATGTAAACTATAACTTATTAGACTATAACTATCAATTTTGGCTCGTGAATTGTAACAAATGTACCATGCTGTTGCAAGATGCTCCTAATTGGGAAAACCATGCACCTATGAGTGGGAATAGGTAAAGGTGGAGAGAGTAAGTTGGGTACATCAAACTCTACGTAGTATCTGCCCAATTATTCTGTAAATGTAAAACTGCATGAAAAGAATTAAGTCTACTGAAATAAATGGAGGGGGACGCCTGGGTGGCTCAGGAGGTTGAGCATCTGACTCTTGATTTCAGCCTAGCTCACAATCTCAGGGTTGTGAGATCAAGCCCTGCATCAGGCACTGCACTCAGTGGGGAGTCGGCTTCTCTCTCCCCCAACCCCCTCCCCCGTCCCCTTTGCCCCTCCCCCTGCTCACATGCTCCCTCTCTCTCTAAAATAAATAAATAAATCTTTAAAATTTTAAAATAAGGGGCTCCTAGGTGGCTCAATCAGTCAACCATCTGCCTTTAGCTCAGGTCATGGTCCCGGGGTCCTGGGGTCGAGTCCCATGTTGGTCTCCTTGCTCAGTGGGGAGCCTGCCTCTCCCTCTCCCTCTGCCCCACCCACCCACTTGTATTCTCTCCTTCTCTCTCTCTTTCAAATAAATAAAATCTTTAAAAAAGAGAAAGGGTATATTTATGCAATATTTTTTCTAGTGTATATTCTAGGGGTAGAACTGCTGAGTCATATAGTATAACCATGTTTAGATTTATTAAATCTCAACATGTTTTCAAAATTGTTATGGGGTGCCTGGGTAGCCATAGTTAAGCGTCTTTTTTTTTTTTAAGATTTTATTTTACTGATCTGTCACAGAGAATACAAGGACGGGGAGCTGTAGGCAGAGGGAGAAGTAGGCTCCCTGCTGAGCAAGGAGCCTGATGCAGGGCTCGATCCCAGGACCCCCAGATCATGACCTGAGCCGAAGGCAGATGCTTGACCGACTGGGGCACCCAGCTGCCTGCATCTGACTTGATTTCAGCCCGCTGCTCAGTTCCAAAGCTGAATCTCAGCAGGTGTTTCTGATTGGAGGAGCCTAAGTTCCCGGATGGTGTCCTGTCCACAAGGGAGGCTGGTGAAGAGTTCTCTTACGTGAGGGAGGCAGAGCTCATAAGGCGGAAATTCTTCTATAGATAGAAAGGCTATTCAAGTAATGAGGACAGCCACAAGTGTGACCCAGATGGTGCTGCTGTCAAGTAGCATAAGGCGTACAAGAGTTTTGGGGTGGTGAGGCACCTGGGTGGCTCAGTCAGTTAAGCATCTGCCTTGGCTCAGGTCATGATCCCGGGGTCCTGGGATGGAGCTCCGCATTGTCAGGCTCCCTGCTCAGCGGGAAGCCTGCTTCTCCCTCTCCCATTCTCCCTGCTCGTGTTCCCTCTCTGTCTCTCCCTGTCAAATAAGTAAATAAATAAAATCTTTTTTTAAAAAAAAGAGTTCCATTGTGAACATAGGGACTGTGAGGTGTCTGTGGAACACGCAGATACAGATGTCTAGCGGGGGGTGAGATATTTGAGGGTTTTTTTTTAATGTTTATTTATTTGGCAGAAAGAGAGATCACAAGTAGACAGAGAGGCAGGCAGAGAGAGAGGAGGAAGCAGGCTCCCTGCTGAGAGCCCAATGCGGGGCTCAATCCCAGGACCCCGGGATCATGACCTGAGCTGAAGGCAGAGGCTTTAACCCACTGAGCGACCCAGGCGCCCCAATATTTGAGGTTCTTAACACACAGGTAGCCGCTAAAACAGGACTGAGTGGGATGGTCCAGAGAGCCTGCAGAGTGACATGAGAAGATGTAAGAGAGAGTCCTGGTGTGGGAAATAAAACTTCCCCAGGTTTCTCAGTGACCCTGTAAAAACCCCTAGCCCCCAGGATGTATACAATAATACAGATCAGGGGCACCTGGGTGGCTCATTCTTTAAGCATCTGCCTTTGGCTCAGGTCATGATCCTGGGATCCAGCCCCACATAGGGCTCCCTGCTCGGCGGGGAGCCTGCTTCTCCCTCTCCCACTCCCTCTACTTGGGTTCCCTCTCTCACTGCCTCTCTCTCTGTCAAATAAATAAATAAAATCTTTAAAAAATAATAATAATACAGATCGAAAATATTTGCTCTCACTTCCCCTAGATACATTTCACTTTTCACGTACCATGAGGCTATCTTTAGCCATTTGTCTAGCTAACTGCTCTGATCCGAGTGGATAATAAAACTTCTCTTATCTCCCTAAGAGCCAAAGGGTCACAGCCAGGATTAAGTCCCCTGGAGAAGCTCCCAAGGTGTCAGGAAGATGAGCATTATTTCCCTAAGTATTAACACTTCAAAAGGGATGAAGCCTAGAACTCAGAGACAGCTCTAGGCTGTAAAAACTGGAGATAACAGGGCTTAGCTGGCCTTTGGAAAGACGCTAACATTACAGAACAGTTCCTGTCAGAACCAGGATCCTTTACTTCAACCTCCTAGAAGTAAAAGTTTTCTCTCTTGGAAAGGAGCAGGATGTCTGTTTCATATATATATGTATATATATATATTATATATATATAATATATATTATATATATAATATATATATTTTAAAGATTTTATTTATTTATTTGATGGAGAGAGACACAGCGAAAGAAGGAGCACAAGCAGGGGGAGTGTGAGAGAGAGAAGCAGGCTTCCTGCTGAGCAGGGAGCCCAATGAGGGGCTTGATCCCAGGACCCCCGGATCATGACCTGAGGCAAAGGCTCAGACTGAGCCACCCAGGCACACACACACACACACACACACACACACACACACACACACACATATATATATATATATATATATATATGATTGTTTTTAAATTTTTTTTTCATTATGTTCAGTTAGCCAACATAGTACAAGTTTTTGTTGTAGTGTTCAACCATTCATTAGTTGCATATAACACCCAGTGTTCATCACATCCTGTGACCTCCTTAATATCCATCACCCGGTTACCCCATCTCCCACACCCCCTTCTATAACCCTCAGTTTCTTTCCCTGAGTCCAGAGTCTCTCATGGTTTGTCTCCCTCTCTGATTAAATTTTATTTTTTTAGGGCACCTGGGTGGCTCAGTTGGTTGAGCGACTCTGCCTTTAGCTCAGGTCATGATCTTGGAGTCTCAGGATCCAGTCCTGTGTCGGGCTCCCTGCTCAGCGTGGGGAGTCTGCTTCTCCCTCTGACCCTCCCTCCTTTCGTGCTCTCTCTCTCTCTCTCTCATTCTCTCTCTGAAATAAATAAAATCTTTAAAAATAAACAAATACATTTTACTTTTTAAATTTAATTACCCAGGTGCCCCTGTTTTGTTTTGCTTTTTTTTTTAAAGATTTTATTTATTTATTTGACAGAGAGAGATCACAAGCAGGCAGAGAGGCAGACAGAGAGAGAGGAGGAAGCAGGCTCCCTGCTGAGCAGAGAGCCCGATGCGGGGCTCGATCCCAGGACTCTGAGATCATGACCTGAGCCGAAGGCAGCGGCTTAACCCACTGAGCCACCCAGGCGCCCCTTGTTTTGCTTTTAATGAGAGTTTAAACACATGTTTAAGGCTGAGGATAAGGCACCACTGATTGAAATCAGAAAAAGAAAGGATACTTGATGGAGGAGGATTCTGAAGGAGATTGAAAAAATATGGCACTTAGGGCACAGGGGGGATGGGTGGGCCTGGAACAGAAAGTGCGGTGGAGATCATGATGGGTGGAATGCAGTGTTGTTTGTAGAGAGATTCAGCTGAGGCGGAAGACCAGGGATTTACAGTGGCCCAGTTTGTATGGTTTTGTGGATTTTCTGCAGCAGGGTGAAAACACGTGGATAAAGGAGGGGAGAGGGTGGTTTTCAGTACTGACCCAAGGTGAGAGGTTTGTAGGGCTGGTTCAGCAGACGGGAACGCGAAGGGGATTGAGAGTGGTGGTTAGAGTATATATAGTTCAGGTGATCAAGCACGGGGTTTAGAAAGGTTGAGAAGGGGTTGTCGGGTGGCTCAGTGGGTTAAATGTCTGCCTTTGGCTCAGGTTGTGATCCCAGGGATCAAGCCCCGAGGAGGGGCTCCCTGCTCAGCGGGGAGCCTGCTTTTCCCTCCCTCTGCTGCTCCCGCTGCTTGTGCGCTCTCTCTCTCTCAAATAAAAAATAAAATAAAATAAAAATCTTTAAAAAAAAAAAAAGGATTGTCTAGGTAGACTGGGATGGAGGGGATGGCCATTCCTGATAGAGGGAGAAGCCTGGGAAAAGGCATGGTTGGAAGTGTGGTGCAGCCTGATGTCTTCAGGCAGCCAAAACCAGCATGAGTGTGAGCACAGGGAAATGGCAGGAGATGCGGCTGGATCAACGGGAGGAGCTGACTCGGGATGGACAGCCCCGGAGGACTTTGCAGCAGAGTATTGACTCAATTCTGATTTGCATTTATTTTATTTAATTTATTTTTAAAGATTTTTTTTTGTGATTTTTTTATATTTCTTTTTTATAAACATATACTTTTATCCCCAGGGGTACAGGTCTATGAATCTTTTTTTTTTTTTTTTTTTTTTGGAGAGAGAGAGCGGAGCAAGACTGCGAGTGATGGGGAGGGGCAGAGGGGGTGCGAGAGAGGTCTTAAGCAGACTCCCCGCTGAGCATAGGACTCCATCCTACAACCCTGAGATGGTGACAAGAGCAAGAAATCAAGAGTCAGAGGCTTCACGGACTGAGCCACTGGGCGCCCCTCTGATTGGTATTTTAGATTGTCTCAGGTGAAGTGTGGAAACTTAGGGTCAAGTAGGACTAGAGACCAGTGAGTGGGCTGCTGTAGTTGCCTAAGCCAGGACCCAGGGGGAGTGGCAGTGGGCGGGGGAGAGGAATTCCAGAGCTATTTTGATATCACACGTGTTCCTTTCAGTGTGCAGCATGAAGCCTAGTAGCTTCATCCTCTCCGTTTCGGCTTTCGTGGCCCAGCTCCCCACCCCGGGGCAGCTGTCAGGACCTTTGAGAATGGGGCTGATTCCGCTTGCCTTAGAGGGCAAGGGATATAATTATCAAAGGCTTTTGGTCTCAGCTGACTGCTTTTTCCTTACTTGCTTTTGCTTCCCTCTGCCAAATCCTTCAAGTAATCCGAGACGAGAACGTGGTATCTTGAACATTATGGGATTGGGCTGTTTGATTCTTTCCCATTGCTCTATGACCCTACTGCACACATGTGGCAAGCGGAAGGGGCGAATACGGTATAGGAAAATTGAACCAGGATGTCTGACATGCACAGGCAGCCCTCCCTCCTTCTTCAGGGTCACGCTGCCATGTGTGGTAGGCGGAATTCTTTCATGGCCCCCAATCCTGGCCTCCTGGGGAATGTACACCTCCTCCCTGTTATTTCGTCAAAAACCAATCTTGAGGCAGGGAGGGGGTTGTCTGGGTGGCTCAGTTGGTTAAGTGTCTGCCTTTGGCTCAGGTCATGATCCCAGAGTCCTGGGATCGAGTTCCGCGGGGAGCCTGCTTTTCCCTCTGCCTCTGCCTGCTGTTCTCTTTATCTGTCAAATACGTAAACCAAATCTTAAAAACAAAAAAAATCAAGGTGCTACTGTGAAGGGATTGTACAGATGTAATTAAGACCCCAAATCGGCTAACTTCAAGAAATGGGAATTATCCGAAGTAAGCTGACCTAATCAGGCAAGCTTTTAAAAGGGACTGGGTTGGGGCATCTAGCTGGCTCAGTCGCTAGAGCTTGCAACTTCTGATCTCGGGTTGTGAGTTTGAGCCACACATTGGGTGCAGAGATTGCTTAAAAATAAATCTTAAAAAAAAAAAAAGAGATTGGGCTCTTCAGTCATAGGAGGACACATATGGTATATAATTCCACTGGTACGAGGTATCTAAAGCAGCAAATTCATAGAAACAGAAAGTAGAATGGTGGTTAGCAGGGACTGGGGGAGGGAGGAGATAGGGAGCTGTTGTTCAGTGAATATAGTGTTTCAGTGTTTCAGGATGAAAAAGTTCTGGAGATCTGCGGCACAACAGCGTGAATATATTTAACACGACTGAATTACACACTTAAAATGGTTTTAAGATGGGGTGCCTGGGTGGCCCTGTCAGTTAAGCGTCTGCCGTCAGCTCACATCATGATTGCAGGGTCCTGGGATCAAGCCCCATGTTGGGCTCCCTGCTCATGGGGAGCCTGCTTCTCCCTCTCCCCCTGCCTGCTGCTCCCCCTGCTTGTGCTCTTTCTCTGTCAAATAAATAAATAAAATCTATAAAAAGAAAATGGTTGGGGTGCCTGGGTGGCTCAGTGGGTTAAAGCCTCTGCCTTTGGCTCAGGTCATGATCCCAGGGTCCTGGGATCAGGCCCCGCATCGCATCGGGCTCTCTGCTCAGCAGGGAGCCTGCTTCCCTTCCTCTCTCTCTCTCTGCCTGCCTCTCTGCCTACTTGTGATCTCTGTCAAATAAATAAATAAAATCTTTAAAAAAAAAGAAAAGAAAATGGTTAAGATGTTAATTTTTAGATTAAGTATTTTTTTAAATCAAAATTTTTAAGAAGTGAGAGGGACTGGGCCCTTTGAGATTCAAAGCGTGAGAGGAATTTGATACAAGGGAGGCTAGCACTGCTGACTTTGAGGATGGAGGGAGCCACATGGCAAGGAATGTGGGATGTCTCCAAGATCTGAGAGTGCCCTTCAGCTGACTGCCATCAAGGACATGGGAACATGCCACAATCACGAGTTTGGAAGAGAACCCTACACCTCAATGAGTTTGAAGCCTGGCTGACATCTTCATTTCAGCCTCTGAGACCCTGAGCAGAGGACTCAGTCAACTTGAGACTATTCCCCATTCCTGACTCATGGAAATTGTGAAAAAGGGGGCGCCTGGGTGGCTCAGTAGGTTGAGCATCTACCGTTGGCTCAGGTCATGATCCCAGGGTCCTGGAATCGAGTCCCACAGCAGGCTCCCTGTTTGGTGCGAAGCCTGCTTCTCCCTCTGCCTGCCACTCCCCCTGCTTGTGCTCGGTCTCTTTCTCTCTGACAAATACATAAATAAAATCTTTTAAAAATAAGAAAAAAATTGTGAAAACATAAATGCGTGTTTTGAATGAACTTTTTATTTATATACTGTATCTAGAAGCAGATACATAAATTCTTACACCATTTACTTCCAGAAACGTACAAGAAATTACTTTTATTTGTTTACCACAAATTACAATCATTGGATTTGGGATAACTCATTCTGTGGGGTTCTAAGTACAAATGGTAGATCTCTGACTTGAGACATACATAAAAAGTATAAGCTATAGCAGTCTGGAATGAAAATATTACTTTCATGACACTCCATCATGATTCTAAAATTTCTTTAACCCAATATGTGTATTTATTACAAAATTCTGTAAGAACTTTTCATCACCGCTACATGTAGAATTTGTAACACTTTAGCAACTACACATTTTGGCATGTCATGACTGATTAATAAAAGGGATGTTTATAGGGTTGCCTGGCTGGCTCAGTCGGTGGAGGGTGCGACTCTTGATCTCAGGGTTGTGGGTTCAAATCCCACACTGGGTGTGGAGGTCACTTAAAGCCTAAAAGGGATGCACATTAAAAAAGAATTTACAGGATTGAAAAAGTATTAAATTAGATCTGTGATTACTGGTGTACCAACACTTTATTTTAGAAATCTAATGTTATTTATGAAACTGGAGAGACGCCTGGGTGGCTCAGGCGGTTAAGGGGCTGCTTTCTGCTCGGGTCATGATCCCAGGGTCCTGGGATCAAGTCCCACATCGGGCTCCCTGCTGAGTGGAGAGACTGCTTCTCCCTCTCCCTCTGCCTGCTGCTCTGCCTGCTTGTGCTCTATCTCTCTGTCAAGTAAATAAATAAAATCTTAAAAAAAAAAGAAACTGGAGATTTTTCCTTCTTAGACTTTTCAGCAAAACTGTGTATTGCTGATAGTATGATTTCATTTTCCAATTAAGACTTCATATCTGATTAAAAGCCATTAAAATTTAAATGTATATAAAATATAGTTTTGAATCACTCATAAAGCAATCGCTTATAAATAATGTGAAATGTACAGTAATTAAAATCGCCATTTCTGAAAGTATTTTCCTGAAGATTTATTTATTTTAGAGGTGGGGGAGGGGCAGAGGGAGAGAAAGTCTTAAGCAGACAGACTCCCCACTGAGCACAGAGCCCCATGTGCGAGTAGATCTTAGGACCCTGAGGTCATGACCTGAGGCAAAACCAAGAGTTGGAAGCCCAACCAACTGAGCCACCCAGCTACCCTCTGAAAGTATTTTTTTTTAAAGATTTTATTTATTTATTTGACAGACAGAGATCACAAGCAGACAGAGAGACAGGCAGAGAGAGGAAGGGAAGCAGGCTCCCTGCTGAGCAGAGAGCCCGATGCGGGGCTTGATCCCAGGACCCTGGGACCATGACCTGAGCAGAGGCTTTAACCCACTGAACCACCCAGGGGCCCCTCTGAAAATATTTTAAAGAAAATATTTAGACCTGTGAAAGTAGATATTGTGCATAACCTGTTTAAGATTTTAGTAATTTATTCTGTTCAATAATACTGACTCAGAAAAAAAAATACTGACTCAGAAACTACAATGCATACTTTATAGTTTACTTCATACATGCCAATGATTTAGTCTTTGGCACGGGACTTTATTTAAGAGCAAGATGGTCACCGGTTTCCTTAAAAACTATTTTTAGTTCTATAATCATTTCTTGTGACAAATTTGACCCTCTAAATGTTCAGATTATTGCACTAAATAAAAGGAGAATAGTTTTTCTTAGACTGAGAGACAGAGACACACAGAAAGAAATTTTCTAAATTCTTTCTATAGCTTTCTTATTATTTATAAAAATGCACAGTAGTTTTCTAATAAGCCTGATAATAGCTTGGCCTTTCATCATGGTTTTCTGAAGAAACATTGGACAAAAAACAGTTTGATTTTATGGTATTTGATTTTATTATATTATGGTGAAGGGACACATTTTTTTCTGTTTTCTTTTCTTTTTTTCTTTTTGTCTTGATCTCAGATTTTTAGAAGCACATATTTAAAAGTCAAGTGCGGGTTTTTACATATGTCCTTTAAGTTACCATTCAATAGAATCCAAAAATATACTCCAAATGTACTTAGACCAAACCAGAGGATGAAATTTTCCCTTTTTTCTCCTCCATTTTTTTTTAAAGATTTTATTTATTTATTTGACAGAGAGATAGAGAGCACAAGTAAGCAGAGTGGCAGGCAGAGGGAGAGAGAGAAGCAGGCTCTCCACTAAGCAGGGAGCCCGATGCGGGGCTCGATCCCAGGACCCTGGAATCATGACCTGAGCCGAAGGCAGCTGCTTAACCAACTGAGCCACCCAGGCGCCCCTCTCCACCATTTTTTAAAAAGATTTTATCTATTTATTCGAGAGAGAGAATGAGAGGGAGCATGAGAAGGGAGGAGGTCGGAGGGAGAAGCAGACTCCCCATGCAGCTGAGACTCTGGGATCATGACCTGAGCCAAAGGCAGTCGCCCAACCAACTGAGCCACCCAGGCGCCCTGTCTTCCATCTTTAACTAGACTGTTGCAGTATCCCAGAAAGCTAAACTTTCACATTTTGTAGTGCTACCTACAGCAAATGGCTCGCTCTCTATACAAAAGCAGAAAATACGGCAATACCCCTTTCTTTCTGTTTATAAACGTAATTTCTTGGCAAATACTTTCATATTTATTTATTTATTTATTATTTCTAAAGAAGATTTTATTTACTTATTTGACAGTGAGGGAGAGACAGCAAGAGCAGGGGGAGTGGGAGAGGGAAAGCAGGCTTCCCGCCAGGCAGGGAGCCCGGTGCGGGGCTTGATCCCAGGACCCTGGAATCATGACCTGAGCTGAAGGCAGCTGCTTAACGACTGAGCCACCCAGGCGCCCCTACTTTCATTTTTATTGATACACTAACAGAACCTAACAATTTCAGATGGCATTATAATGGCATCTTTCTTTTTTAAAATTTCTATTTAAATTTGATTAGCATATAATGTAATATTGGTTTCAGAGGTAGAGGTCAGTGATTCATCAGTGTTATATAACACCCAGTGCTCATCACATCACGTGCCCTCCTTAATGCCCATCACCCAGCCACCCCATCCTCCCACCCGCCACCCCTCCAGCAACCCTCAGTTTGTTTCCTGTGCTTAAGAGTCTCTTATGGTTTGTCTCTCTCTCTGATTTTGTCTTGCTTTATTTTTCCCTCTCTTCCCCTAAGATCCTCTGTTTTGTTTCTTAAATCCCACATAGGAGTGAGATCATAGGATAATCGTCTTTCTCTGATTGACTTATTTTGCTTGGCATAACATCCTCTAGTTCTATCCTCATCATTGCAAAATAACAGCACCTTTCTTTACCATACTGTATATTATGGGTATCCAAAGACACATAAAAATTGGCTTCATAAATAGAACAGTATTAACATTTGTCCTCCCCAAAAGGACACAAAATAAAAAATTTGAAACACTTAGGGGCGCCTGGGTGGCTCAGTGGGTTAAGGCCTCTACCTTCGGCTCAGGTCATGATCTCAGGGTCCTGGGATCGAGCCCCACATCGGGCTCTGTGCTCTGCAGGGAGCCTGCTTCCTCCTCTCTCTCTCTCTGCCTGCCTATCTGCTTACTTGTGATCTCTGCCTGTCAAATAAATAAATAAAATCTTTAAAAAAATTTGAAACACTTAGATAAAAAAATAAAACATTTACATGAAAATCAGAATAATTTTAAACTTAACGCTAAATAGCTAGATTTTATGTACATGGTATCACATGAGGAGAACCTGAGAACCGGGCTATGAACACGTGATGAGATGAGGTTCAGGACAAGTCCAAAGACTTTTGTGTACTATGATATCACAAATAATACATGCCATTGCTTCTAGAAACATGGAAAAGTTATTGTAATAGTTTTTATTAATACACAGTGCCTCTCTGACAATAGCTGCCATCGAATATAGATGCACAAAAACTTTTACCTCATCCTAGATATATTTTAAGTTGTTTAAGGACCTGAATAAGTCCTTTTCCAATGAAGATGGTACAAACATCCAGATGGTGAACAGACACATGAAAAGATGTTCAACATCACTCATCAGCAGGGAAATGCAAATCAAAACCACAATAAGATATCAGTTTACACTGGTTAGAAGAGCTAAAATCAAAATGACAAGAAATAACCAGTGTTGGCAAGGATGTGGAGAAAGGGGAACCCTTGTGTACTGTCGGTGGGAATGTAAACTGGTGCAGCCATTCTGGAAAATAGTACGGAGATTTCTCAAAAATTAAAAATAGAGGGGTGCCTCGGTGGCTCAGTTGATTGAGGATGACTCTTGATTTCAGCTCAGGTCATAATCTTGGGTCATGAGATGGAGCCCCACATCGGGCTCTCCGCACAGTGGGGAGTCTGCTTCTTTCTCTCTCTCCCTCTCCTCCTCCCCTTGCTCGCCCTCTTTCTCTCTCTCTCTCAAATGAATAAATAAACCTTAAAAATATTTAAAAAACAGAAATACCGCATGATCCCATAATTCCACTACTGGGTATTTACCTAAAGAAAGCAAAAACACTAATTTGAAAAGATATATGCACCCGTGTGTAATTTATTGCAGCATTATTTACAATAACCAAGATATGGAAGCAACCCAAGTGTCTATCTTTTAAAATAAAAAAAAATTAATTCCAGTATAGTTAACATACAGTGTTACATTAGTTTCCGGTGTACAATATAACAATTCAACACTTCCATACGTCATCCAGGGTTCGTCACAACAAATGCATTCCTTAAACTCTATCACCAAATCACCCATCCCTATCCCCTTCCCATCTGGTAACCATCAGTTTGTTCTCTATATTAAGTGTCCACTGATAGATGAATGGATCTAGAAGGTGTGACATACATATAATACATATATAATAAGTATGTATTATATAATTATATATTATATAATTATTATATAATTTATATTATAGTTCTATATCACATGTAATTTAATTTATATTAAATTATATGTATTTATTATATAATTATATTATACAATCATGTATAATATAAAATTAATGAATACATATAATATATTATATATAATATATATAAAGGAATAGTACTCAGCCACAAAAAGGAGATCTTGCCATTTGTGACAACATGGATGGCCCTAGAGGATATTATGCTAAGTGAAACAAGTCATGCAGAGAAAGACAAATATCATATGATTTCACTTATATGTGGAATCTAAAAACAAAAGCCAGGAGCGCCTGGTGACTCAGTCATTAAGCAGTTACCTTTGGCTGAGGTCGTGATCCCAGGGTCCTGAGATCGAACCCCATATGGGGCCCCCTGCTTGGCGGGAAACTTGCTTCTTCTCCCACTCCCCCTGCTTGTGTTCCCTCTCTCGCTGTGTCTCTCTCTGTCAAATAAATTTTAAAAATCTTTAAAAAAATAAAAACAAAAGCCAACAAAATAAATGAATGAACAAAAACAGCACAAACAGAGTCATAAATACAGAGAACAAACTGGTGGTTGCCAGAAGGGAAAGGGGGTGGGAGGAAGAGCCAGAAGGGTGAAGGGGCGTGGGAGGTACAGGCTTTCGGCTCCGGAATGAGGAAGTGGCATGGATGAAAGGTATAGCATGGGGAATAGAGTCCGTGGGTATTGGCATGGCACCCTGTGGTGAAGGATATTTGCTACACTTGTTGTGAACATAGCACAATGTATAGTTTTGTTGAAGCACTGTGTTCTATGTCTGAAACTAATGTAACATTGTCTGTCAACTGGACTTCAAAATGTTGTTTAAAAATAGGTCGCTTTGCGACAGTCTTCTGTGTGTTGATTCTGTATCCTGCAACTTTGCTGAACTGCTGTCTGAGTTCTAGCAATTTTGGGGTGGAGTCTTTCGGGTTTTCCACAAAGAGTATCAGGTGATCTGTGAAGAATCAAAGTCTGACTTGTTTGCCGATTTGGATACATTTTATTTTTGTTGTTGTTGTCTGATTGCTGAAGCTAGGACTTCCAGTCCCATGCTGAACAACCCTGATGAGAGTGGGCATCCCTGTCGTGTTCCTGACCTTAGGAGAAAAGCTCTCAGTTTTTCGCCTGTTGGGGACAATGTTCGCTGTAGGTCTTTTGTATATGGCCTTTATGACGTTGAGGGATGTTCCCTCTATCCCCACATTGTGGAGGGTTTTGATCAAGAAACGATGCTGCATTTTGTCAAATGCTTCTTCTGAATCTATTGAGAGAATCATATGGTTCTTGCCCTTTCTTTTCTTATTGGGGTGTATCATGTTGAATGGTGGCCCAGCCCAGGAAGAAATCCTATTAGCTAGTATCTTGTTGAAAATTTTATTTTATTTTATTTAAAAATAATAAGTGGCTTTGCAAAAAAAAAAAAGTAGTTTAAAATGTCTTACATTAATTTGACAACAAGTTTACAACTTCATAATAATTCTTATTCAAATAGTTTGCAGTGAAACCTTAAATTATATTATTACGACATCCCATGTTCCATGTTATTAGGTGAAAATATATCAGAAAATGAAAAAGAAGCCTCCCTAACAAGGTACATTCAGCGCTCCACCAAAATTAATTAACCCTTTCCCCTTTTAGTCAAAACACACAGGACCGTGCTATTATGGCTTTGTGCCTTTCCTTGGTAATACCTCAATTCCGACTTTAAGAACACAAATAGAGAAAAAAGTGGGGACAGATACATTTGAATGACAAAGTTGCGGGATTGATTTAGGACTTCTACCCTTGTGTTCACATGAAGATAGAGAAAAGTGACAAAAGAAGAAACATCTAGAATTACATCTTTCATCTTAGAAACATTTCTATCTATAGATAGATAAACATATAGATAGATAAACACATCTAAAGATAGACAAACATATCTATCTTTAAGGCTGTGTAACTGGAAACATGTTTTGCACTGGGTAATCTCAGAACACTGTATTATAGCATTGTTCAATGAGTAAACATTCTGCATTTCAAAATAACTAGAAAATATTAGGGATACCCCCCCATACTGAATCAGAGGTAAAATGATTAACTAATGATTCCACATTAGCCAAGACTTAGCTAAATTAAAAAGAAACAAACAAAAAAACTTTTTAAAAACAGCACTATATACGGTAGGCAATAAGACTTCCATATATCTGATATGCTTTTAGTATTTTTCTTATTTTTTTAAAATTTTATTTATTTATTTGACAGATACAGATCACAAGTAGGCAGAGACGCAGGCAGAGAGAGAGAGAGAGAGGAGGAAGCAGGTCGCTGCTGGGCAGAGATCCCAAGGCCGTGCTCAGTCCCAGGATCCTGGAATCAAGACCCAAGCCGAAGGCAGAGGCTTTAACCCACTGAGCCATGCAGGCACCCCAGTATTTTTCTTATAATGCTTCACATTTTCCATATTTTTTGAACTAGGGTGTTTGGTGGGGGCAGGGGTCAAATCTAGCACATTTTACTAGTGAGTACATTAATGAAAAATATGAATCCAACTGCAATATACAGTGTTTCCCTTGTATCTAAATCAATTAAAAACTTGATATAAAGCTTACTGTTGTAAGAGCATCCAATCCATTTATGAAAATGAGTTGTACAATCAGGTTGCATCCAAGAAATTGTTGACTCAGCTGAAGAAATTAAGAGAAAATATTTGGCAAAGGAAAGTTGCTATCATAGGAAATCTAACATCGTGTATTATTTCTTTAATAATAGTTCTAGTTCCATGGGTCTTTATATGTTATGCCAATTTGTATCAGAGTTTAATGGCAGAAAAGGCAACAATTTCTAAATTGGTGGCGTACATTTCTTTAAGATTTTTTTTAAATGTAAGGTCATTAAAAAAATATACAAACGACTAGATGAAAATGAAGGCAATGGAAAAATACAACTTTTCACAACCAGATAATTAGCACAATCTAAAAAATAATTGAGAGAAGAGTGTTGTTAATTCACAATTCTAAATCTTTCTAAACTATGAGATTAAAAATCATTTTCAGTGTATGTAAATTCTGCATTTTATCACATGAATATCTCTTTCACACTATCTTTTGAAAATAGGCCATTTAAGGAGAAAACAATTTTTAACCCAAAACTTTCATTCAGCTTTACTGTGGGTTGAATACACGTGCAATGTGCTCTCAATGCATAGGAATCACAGTGGACAGCAGTGCAGGATGGTGGGGGGGTGGATTAAGGAGAATCTGCTAATTCACATGGTTTTTTTTTTTTTTTGGTTCATGATGGAAGATAATTCACACTTCTAAAACCTCAAGACTTTCCATTTTATTTTTTTAACTTTTTTTTAAAGATTTCATTTATTTATTTGACAGACAGAGATCACAAGTAGGCAGAGAAGCAGGCAGAGAGAGAGCGGGAAGCAGGCTCCCTGCTGAGCAGAGAGCCCAACTCGGGGCCTGATCCCAGGACCCTAGGATCATGACCTGAGCCGAAGGCAGAGGCTTAACCTACTGAGCCACCCAGGCGCCCCAAGACTTTCCATTTTAAAGAACCAAAAGCAAACTCAGGACACCTCGCTGACCCTTCCCCACCCCTAAACAAATTGATTACTCTTTTCATCAAAAACTCAGAGTTGTAGCAGCAGAAGGTTTTAATAGCAATGCAAGTTTGCAAACTGGATTTCATTTTTTTTTTCTTGAACTCAAAGTGCAGGATGCAGAGTTCTCCTCATTTTCATGAATGCTGCTCTTGTCACTAATCCTTCATTTTGTTTGGCAAAGGCAGGTTTTGAATTAAGTCTCTTCTGGTATACAGAAACATAATAAAACGAGACAGGTATTACAAAGAAAGCACCTGCATGAAATCATGATACTCAACTGGTAAGTCTGACTGGGTGAATAGCGATTTAGGCAACGAAGACCCTGAATAACACAAAGCTCTGTTTTTAGAGTCCTTGGTTGAATGTTTAATTAGATCAGGAATTGTCTATCCACATCTGGTTGTTCATCAAAGTGAAACCTACCGTTTGAGTGCCCAGTTCTAGTGTGAAGTGTTTTTACCATGGGAGCAAAAGCTCCAGCTTAAAAGATAACAGTCATCAGAACTATCCAGAACAAGAAAAGAACCATCTGGCACATTTACTAGATTTCCTTCTGCCTCCCAGCATGTGACTGGTTCCCAGTATCATCTTTATAAGGCTTGTCACAACCATAAGACCACTACTTTTCATTGAGTCATAAACTCTTGCAACCCCAGGAGCAGAGTCAGGATCAAAATTCAAATGATAGCACATAATTTGATTTTATTTTTTAAGGATTTAAAAAAAATTATTTGAGAGAGAGAGAGGGAGAGAGCACTGGTGGGGAGAGCAGCAGAGGGAGAAGCAGAAGCAGGCTTCCCACTGAGTAGGGACCCCCCTCCCCTGCTGACATGGGTCTCGAACCCAGGACCCTGGGATCATGACCCGAGCTGAAGGCAGATGCTTAACCGACTGAGCCCCCCAGGCACCCCGATAGCCCATAATTTTAGACACAAGGACATCTGTGCCCGTGAGTCCACTGAACTTCCTTTGGATTTGATTATTCTGCCCTGGAGTCAGCAATGGTGAGCGTGGGGGGACATCATCATGTCTTGTTCTTGGACTCTGCAATGTGATGACTATGGTGTCAACAAGCCATTCACAGACTGATCCCCAAAGATCCCTGGGGGCAATGACTGTAGGGCCCTGGTCTACCTGACTTCCAATTTCAGAGAAAGCTTCCCCCTGTCCCTCCCCCACACACTTTAGAAGGCACTGCTGAAACTTCCATTGGAAGGATCCAGAATACCAAATGCAGTACTGAGGTGTATGTCCACTAACTACAGACACGTGTTCATTGAGGTGACGTTGCAAGTCTCCATTCTGGGATTCCGAGCTCCTTTATGAATTATCTTGCTCTTGGCACACAGTGCCGGGCTGAAGACTGAAAATCTTTTCAAACATCCTTCCGTGGGGCACCTGGGTGGCTCAGTGGGTTAAAGCCTCTGCCTTCGGTTCAGGTCATGATCCCAGGGTCCTGGGATAGAGCCCGCATCGGCCTCTCTGCTCAGCAGGGAGACTGCTTCCCCCCCTCTCTCTGCCTGCCTCTCTGCCTACTTGTGATCTCTCTGTCTGTCAAATAAATAAATAAAATCTTAAAACAACAACAACAAAAAACATCCTTCCGTGCTGGACTTGGATTGGAGGAAGGAACCAAAGCCATGACTCTCGCCTTCTCCATTTTGATACACCTCTCTTCAGCATTCGTGGGTCCAGAGGCCACAGGGTAGTCATGATTGCTAAGGGAAGAGGACCTCATTGGTCTCTGAGCTCTCACATCTTTCAAGACTCCAGGTGCTGAGGAGAGGAAAAGGTATCTTTATCTGGCGGAGGTCCCAGAGGGTGTGCTCCCCTTGTCTTTCTGCTTTTGTTCTGCATAAAGTAGCTTTTTTCATGTGCCCATTAAGCTTTGACTCTTTGATCTATTTTTTCCACCTTTTTCATCCCCACGGTTGATAGCACAGCCGGTCATATCTCTCCCTTAGCAGCTACCAAACAAGGAATCGTGTTTTCCAAACACTGGCTTAGGGATGCTTACGGTCCTACCATGAAGTCAGGGGCTCGTTTACTTTTATTCAGGTTCAAAGATTTCTGGAAGGTTTTAAGATTACTTTTCTTCGTGATGACGCGTTCTCTAATCCCCGGAGGGCTCAGTCCCTCTCTGGAATGTTATTCCCGAACAGCCGGCGAACCCTGCGGTGCCACATCCATCTACGTGTGTTTCTCCAGCTTCGTTTAACCCTTGGAGCCATTTTCCAGCGGCCGCCGCGCGGCGGGTGGCGGCGGCGGCGGCGGCGGCGGCCAGAGCGTGACTCCCGCTCCCTCTGCCAAAGCCGGCGCGAGGGCTGCGAAATGCGTGCGGCTGGAAGCCGCGAAACTGGTGGCAATTCGCTGCACCGTAACAAAAACCGAATACGCCATTAGCGATGTTAGCATGCAGGCAAAGTTTGGGGTCCGGGTGGAAAACGGGGCTGATTTATTTCAGACGATTCTGAATTTAGACTCGCTGCCCCTGAAAGGGAGGGAAAAAATAGCCAGAAATCAGGGTGAACGAGAATACACAAAAGCACCATCTTCCATGACCAGGTCAGGCCTCCAGCCTGAAGAGACCGTTCTCTCTCCAGATAGTTACAGACCTTCACGTATTCTAGCACCTAACTAATACTCTTGTTTTATGCTCCAGTGGCTTTTTGTGTCTGCCTAACTGGGCTTCAAGTTCCCTGGGGGCGAAGATCTCCTGCCGATTTCCGTGTCCCCCACCGTGTCTTGCACAAAGGGATGTGCTAGGAAATGTTTACTTGACTGGCCAAAGACGGCGTGTTTGTCCCATTAGCGAGTCCTTCAGACGAAACCTTCCAGGTGCTATGCCCGGAAGGTACCCGGAGCGGGTTCTTGAGACTTCAGCTGGGATTTTTCCGGATTGAAGCACTGTGAGCCTCACCATTCAGCCTCTCACAGCAGCAAAATGTATCATAATATCCTCTGACTCTTCTCTCTCGGGATAAGGAAACTTAGACCACAAGTAGGGATAAGCCCAATAGCCAACAGGGAACATGACCTAACATTGAATAACAAAAAGAGTTTTACTTAATTAGCTAGCACCCGCTAATCAGCAAGGCCTAAACATCTGTCAGTGGAATCTGAGAAGTCTGTTCTAAAAGCTGAAAAGCTGAGTTTATTTGCCACAGATGGGGCACCTGTAATGAGAACGGGTAGAAAACGTTTTTGCAGTTAAACCAATCTGAGAGAAGAGGTTGGTACCCAATTTCCAGACAGAGTCTGTGGATTGAATTTGGTCTTTTTCATTGCATGTGACTATTAATCATCAGATGTGATGGAAGAAATTATAAGCAAGAATTTTCTCTGCACTCATATCCGTAATTAACAGTTTGTGAACTGTGCTGAAGAAATTGAAGCAGAACTTGAGGGCTTAGGGTTTTTTTTTTTTAATGTAGTCAAATGACAAGGCAGTAGAAACGTTTTGAAGAAATTCACTGACCTGTTTTCTTAGATCAAGGATGACTTTTTGAAATAAAGCTCTGAGAGATCCAACTTGTTGCCTCCATGGGCTTATAAAAATTTCTTGCTGATGTGACAAGGTAACTCAAATCCTTTCAACAAGGAGATATAAATTAATACCAATGTTACAAAATATCAGAACAATGGACTTGAAACTACAGGACGATCATAAGGGTTGATTTGTTCAGGGAAGTGGAAGCAATTCAGACTCAATCTGGATGTGTGGTTTTAAGTAGATGGCAAGTGAATTCATCTGTCATTGTTGAGCTGCCTTGAGCTAAATGTAATCATCGATTGTTAGGATCTGCAAAGCTATCTGGGGGAAGTGAAGTTACAATTCAGAAGAGAGTCAAGAATTTTGACGAATATGAATCATCTTTAACATTTTTATGGTTGCCTTTGGAATGCAAACTCTCAGCATGTCCCCGAGTTATGAAGCATTTGCCCGAAGACCGTGGGCAGAACTACGCTGCACACCAAAACGATTTTGAAATTTCGAACTGTATGCCTACGACCTGAAATGTTCAGGTTCATTCGGCCCGGTGAGAGTATCAATGTCTTTCATCAAAAGTGCTGAGATCAGTGGGTGGAATCAGAATTGAGACTCGTTCCAATTATAACCTTCTCCGCCATCGTTTTGAACAACAGCTCAGTCTTTGAAATAGAAACCTTTAAATTCACTTGCTCAGATTGATCCATCAACCTTGTAACTATCAATTTTTACACGAATAAAGTTGATGGAATTTTTTAGACGCCTCTGGCATTGGTACCAAAAACCTCCACTACCGGCTAGGTAACAAATCGCACAACTCCGACAAAAATGTATCCGTCGTGTAGACGGATTTCTTTTTAACCCTCCGCTTCGCTATTGAAAAACTTGGCCGCTCCTGCCCCAGCCGGTGCCCTAAGCGCGAGTAGGGTTGACAGGGTTGCTCGCATGCGCTCTCGACACAATCGTGTTTGTCGCAATGGGCCCTGGGCGGAAGGTTACAGAGGAGCCAGCGACTTTGATTATAGTCATTTTGTCGGTAGCGCTGGTTACCGCGCTACTTCCGCGCTGGTACTTGATTGTAACAGAAAGTAGTTCCGGCCCGTGTTGTTTCGGCCGAGGAGCCGTCGCCGCCATTTCAAGACCGTGAGAGGTAGATGGCCAACCAGAGTTCCTAAGGTTCGAAGCCTGTAACTGCTGCCGCCGCTTAAGCCTGCCAAAACACTGGTACGGCTGCCGCACTCTTCTTACTACCTCTAGAAACATTCTTGCCAGTAGTGGCGGCAGCGGGTCAATTACCCTCCTCTCGTTCTCCTTCAAGAAGCTCCAGATGGCGTCTTCCGTGGGCAACGTGGCCGACAGCACAGGTACCGGTGTCCGTTCTACCTTGGCAGACGCCCCGTCGGGGTCTCGCGCCGTCCTCGACCTCTCATCACTCCCTTCCTTACCCCTAGCCATCCCCATTACATCAGTGGCATTGCTGAGCTTTTCGTCGTCTACCGGCATCTGTTCGGGTTTTCCGCTGTCCGCTCCTCGAACATTTCCTCTTTTCTTGCTTGCTTTCTGCTTCCATTTTTTGCTTTTTTAATCCCATCAATTTTCTAGCTGCCGACTCTCTCGGGACGCCTCTACCACACGTGCGCGCTTAGAACGTCTCAGAATGGACTGCATTGGAATCCCTGCCCTTTCACTCTCCTTCGCAGTCGTTTTCTCCTCGAATTCAGCCCACCGCCCCCCTTCTCTCCCCCCCTCCAGCCCTTTCCCCTTAGCCAGATTTGGTTCTTCTCTGTCAATCTAGGGCGGGGGTGCCATTCCAATGTAATCATGTCCTCGCTTTGCATCACCCGAGGACAAGCAAGAAGCTCCTTGGTGTGCTGTAAGAAACCTCGAGAAGAGGGGCTACTGAGCAGCACCCCGCTGGGCAGCGCCTTTTTGGTGGTGTTTCGGTCGAGCGGCCCCGGTTTAGATTGGAAATTTCCAGGGGTTCCTGTTGCCATCGCCCAATTCCACCCGCTGCCCCCAGCCTGGATTTCCGATCCCGTCTTCCCTCCCCTCCCGCGGGGAACCACACCCTTCCCTTCGCGAGGTTGCCAGCCCTGCGGTCCACTTCCTACCCTCGGGGAGAAACCACCCTGGTGCGGGTGCTTTGGCGTTGACCACCCTGCCCGCCGAATTCCTGCTTTGTGTTACTTTCTCCCTGTATTCCTCCGCCGCCGCCTCTGGGTCTTCCATCCCCATTCTTTAGCTTAGTGTCTCTTTATTCATAGGGTGTGTATTTTTTTAAGTTTTCATCCTTGCTTGAAGAGTTTGTAAAGCAACTGGAGTGTAGCTGCACAAGTTCAAGGCGGTGCCCTTTTAGACAATTCAGTCGAGAGCATTCGGTACTAAAAATAAGAGGACCAAATTATAGGAGTGTCCTTCAGCTGCCTTTCCATATTGAGGCTATTTGGGGCGGAAGGGGGGGGAAACTGAGCTGCGGTTCTAAGGTTTCCCACAAGGTTATTTTGTTGTTGTTTTTCAGTTGAGATGTGTCAAGGGTTTTATTATTTTTGGACATTGTGCAGGAAGTAATAGGAGAATCCTCCGTTGATCTTAATCCGTGAGATTGTGGGTAGTGGGATCTAGTGATCAGTGTTCCCCTTCCTTCCAGGGATTTTAAAAGATGTAAGAGTCTGTATGAGCTTGCCCTTTTCTGTGTTACTTTGAGGAAGTTGTCATTTCAAGTGTTAATATTAGCAGATAAAGGGGCTTTGAAAGTTGATAGTGTGTTGAAGTGAGGGGCTAGGAAGTTCCAGAGACTTGTCTAAAATGTCATTAATTCACTAGTTTCTATTTGAGATACCATCTTACCCAGATTTGGATGCATGTCTCTGCTATTGTGTAGTGGTCAGCTTTACGTTCTGTCAGGAAATTTACTTTGCTTTCCTGAGTATATGGATCACTTGCCAGCTCTAAGGGTTGGGGTACAAGGCTCAAATTTGAGCTTGTCACTGTGACCTTGGTAGAATTGAAGTAATTAGTACATGGTTTCCCATTCCAACCTCCTAATGAAAGTGCCATGATCAAATTCCTAGTAAAAATGTATCATTGTTTAAGGAAGTGTTTACAATTGAGACTTAGGCAGTCTGTGGTTGTTTTTCTCCCCCTCTCTGGGCTTTAGCTGTACCCTTTATGTATCTGAATTAAGTCACTTACACAGAGCAAAGTGCTTTCATTTGTTACTCATTCTGCCCCACTTTATTGAATGGTCTTATATTTGAGCATTTCCCCATTCTTCCTAAAAATCATTGCAGTTGTAGGTAACTGCTTGGTTTATTTAGGGTTGTTTGCAATGTCTTAATCCTTTAGTCAGTGTCAGAGCTCTTGGAAAATGCTAGTTTTAAACCAGTGTGGGTGGGATTTAGCTAATTTGGTCTCCATTGTGAATTGGGATAATAGAGGAGCAATATAATCTTGGGTCTTTACTTAAAACGTTTGATGACCCCTTTAAATATTTTGGCTCCTAAGAGACTAATTCGTGTTGTTTATCAGCTGTTTTAAAAATAGCACCTTGGCTTTTAACGTTTTCCCCCTTGGTGCTGGTTTCAAGTGTATCCCTTAATAAAAAACGAAGTAGAGAAATTACCAATACATTCTTGTAATTTCAAGAGTTAAAAACACAGGTGGTGCTCCCAGTCAGTTGAAGAGAGCGATTGTTACCAGTATCCCACCCCCCACAAATGCAACTTGAAACATGGGACAGAGTGTTTATTAAGTTTCCAGTAGGTGGTTCTGACATTAAATCTTTGTGACCTTGCAAATCATGTTGTATATTTTGTTTCTGTATGTTAACTAAGATACAGGGAATAATATTTGGTGACTCTAGATGCTATCTCTGACTTATGATTTAAAAGTACAAAGTATTTTTGTTCATAAAATGTAATCTTATTTGGAAGTAAATGTTTCTATCTGTCTGGGAAAGAAAAGTTAATGGTGAATTCTAAAAATGCCAATTCTGCACCTGATGTTAACTTGGAGGTATAAATTAGTGCAGAACACTCTAGTGCTTTACATAGTTTCAAGCGTTTTCATCTTTGAGTTTAATATACCATATTTTTACATTTTTTTGTTTGCATTTCTAACTTTTTGTTTTCCCCCCTCCTTCCCTCAAATGTTTTGATGATTCTCCAGAACCAACGAAACGTATGCTTTCCTTCCAAGGGTTAGCTGAGTTGGCACATCGAGAATATCAGGCAGGAGATTTTGAGGCAGCTGAGAGACACTGCATGCAGCTCTGGAGACAAGAGCCAGACAATACTGGTGTGCTTTTATTACTTTCATCTATACACTTCCAGTGTCGAAGGCTGGACAGGTAGGAGATGTGGGGGTACCTGCTGGTGATTGCTGCCTCTGGGTGCTGAGCTTAAAAAAATGATACTTAAATATTTGAACTTGAAATTTTTCCAGTACTGGGTTTCAACTAAGCCACCAACGCACATCTGCTCTTTTGCCCACTTGGGACATGCCCAGCTGCCAGTTTTTCTCCTTTCTTTCATGGTGGTGTTTATATTCTCAGTATGACTAGGGACCTTTTCTAGATTTTCCCACCTACATCTGCCTTCTTAACTCTGTTCAGGTATACTAAGAATAATTTATTCCATCTGAGCATCCTGTCTCACCTTTGTAAGCTGTGTCAGTTTGAGGAATGGAAATGCTCAGAAATGATGGTGTATGTTGCTGTGGTAGGAGGTGCATATGTGGTTCAAGTTGCAAATGCACAAATCGTTATGATATGCTACTTTTAGCTCATCAGTTGAATTAATCAAAAGGGAAGAATCTGTCTTACCCTTTTAATAAATTGCCATTCTGGCTTATTTAGACATTAAAAGATGAGTGTCATTACATTTTAATCAACAAATGGAAATGAGGGTCATGCACATAGCATTTCATTCTTGATCTTAGTGTTCATGTCTTTACAATGTGGCAGTTTGATAAGACTTTAGTAAGAATTTTATCTCATAAGAAAAAAGGATTGCAACTTGAAATTGGGGATACCTCTACTTTTGGAAAACTTTGATTTCCAAAATATTTTCTACCGTACAGTAGTTAAAAGATACTGTCTTGTTACACAGTCAGCAGTAATAGCACAGGAGCTTCAGAAACTGAGTTGCGTGTGGGCCATACCTTCTCTCTGTGACACACATACCCATGTATCAACACTTTTCGCTTTTTCCAGATCTGCTCACTTTAGCACTCTGGCAATTAAACAGAACCCCCTTCTGGCAGAAGCCTATTCGAATTTGGGGAACGTGTACAAGGAAAGAGGGCAGTTACAGGAAGCAATTGAGCACTACCGGCACGCACTGCGTCTCAAACCAGATTTCATCGATGGTTATATTAACCTGGCAGCCGCATTGGTAGCAGCAGGTGACATGGAAGGGGCAGTACAAGCTTACGTCTCTGCTCTTCAGTACAATCCTGTGAGTAACATTTTAATGGTTATTATTTCCCTTTACAAAAGCCCACAGGGAAATAGCTTGCTACTTCAAACATTAAATAGGTTTTTGGATGGAATGAAGTTGAGTTTAGAAATGTTTGATGACTTAAAATGGTGAAATTGCTTGGACTGGATCTGCGTTATGTTTTAAAAAATTAGTTTTATCTAGCAAGTTACATTTAAAAAGCATAAAAATTACCCTTATTTGCAAGAAGTTCTGCACCTATTTTTATAATGACTATAAAAATGCAGAACATATGACATTTTGGGGGGGTTGTTTTGATTAAATTTGGATATGTTCTGATAGGTATTTGTAACAGTTAATTGATTTTCAAGGCATACTGGATGAAGGGCCTTAATCTGTAATAGGAAATAGTTATAACAGGACGCCACTGTGTGGGTCGGTGACATGAAAACTAGGCTGGGAAATGTGTTCCTTAGTAGCGTATTCTGTTTTCATTCAACATAATTACAAGTGGTAGAATTGAGGCAATAGCATCCAAACCAGGTTTTTGATTAGTTTTTAAATTTTGGGGGCTAAATTGCCGATGTTCTCTGGCGAACAAGTGAGGCCCAGCTGGCAGACATTAAGTTCACACTGAGTTAGGGTCTCTGAAAGATTGATTAAAAAAAAAAAAGTAAGACTGGCCCTCGGAACTTTTGATGTAGTTAAGAAAGAACTACAGATAGATATAAACTTAAGAGGTAATGATAGAAGGAGTGTAGGTCTCCAGAAAAAATGAAGGGTACAGAACCAAGCTAAGTGGTCCACATTTAGTTTTGCAACAAGTCTTGAAGTTATTTATGTTAGTTAATTATGTTAGCTATCATTTATTGAAAATGCGCTATGTGCTCAAATACTGTGCCAGTTGTTTCAGATTTTGGTCTTCTTAATGCTTATGATCCTTTGAAGTAGATAGTATTATTGCCAGTTTTACCAGTTAAAAGAGAGAGTCAGGAGAGTCAGGGGTCCTGTAACTTTCTTGGGATCACACAGCCAGTAATGGAGAAGTAAGATATTAAAACCTGAGCCTGAATATAATTTTTTTCCTCTTGGTAACTGTCTTTTTAAAAAAATTCACATAAAATTAACATACAGTGTTATGTTAGTTTAAGGTGTATAGTATAGTGACTCAGCAATTCTATACATTACTCAGTGCTCCTCACGGTAAGTGTATCTTAATCCCCTTCGCCTAGTCCACCCCCCCACCTCCCCCCTGGCATCCACCACTTTGTTCTCTGTATTTAAGAGTCAGGTTTTTTTCTGTTTTTTTTTTTTTTTATTTGTTCATTTATTTTGAGCTTGAATATCTTGAAAGTAAACACAGAAGAGAGAAGAAATAAAAGATTAAAAAAGGGAGGATGTGCCCAGAGGCCCCCCCTCGCTCAAGGCAGCTGTTGAGTACAGTTTGAAAACCGTTGATCGGATCCTACTGTCCCTTAATCCCTATTTTACAGGTTTGGAAACTGCAGCTTAATTTAGTAGTTTGTGCAAAAGATCTGGAATCACTTTTCATTATGTCATCTGTTAATGATTATTTTTCTAGTTAATTTTATGAGTTTAATATTTATTATTTTTTCATTGCTTTTTGTATGGATACAGTGAAAAGTCTCCCAGTTGCTCTTCTTGGAGGTAGTCAGTGAAACTAACTCCTTACATGCATTGAGTATTCTGAAAGGATATGTAGATTTGCGTGGCTTTTTGTGATTTTTATTGCAGTATTATCTAGCTAGTTTCCACAAGAAATTATAGGGGGAGCCCTGTACTGCCACTGGGGCTTGGACCCTGTTCTTCAGAGCCAGGGCTCAGAGTTCACTTGTGCACCTAGTTTTCACAGTAAATTCGTACCCTTTATTAATCAGGGTCGGTTCCGCCCTTCTCTTGTTGATTGGGTATAAACTCACTCTTGCCCTCTTATATAGCTGTGGCTCCACATCTTGAACTCTGATCCCCTTGGCTCAGGTTTTCAGTTGTTTACATGTGTAGCAGGGCAGTCATTGCTGCTGACCTGATACCAAACTGCAGGAGTAGAAAACCTAAAGGAGAAGGGAAGACTAAAGTGGGAGACAGAACCGTGTTTTTCAATATCTAACCTGTTAACAGAAAGCTTGTTGTTGGACCTTACCAAAGAAGTAAAAACAGTCCTAAAATACATCGTGGGACTACCTCCTTAAAGGCACTGAACAGCTATGAATTCCCACGTAGTTCTGTTTCTACTAGCGGAAGTTGCTGCTTTATTTCTGTGCCTTCACCAGTAAGAGTGAAAAAAGGATTGTGCGGACTGCTGTGATTTCACCTTAAATATACCAGTAATGTTTTAACTTATTGAAGGATATCTAGCCTTAACTAGACTTCAGCTAGTGTCAAATGCCTTTGTCAGTTCAGTACTGACAGTCTATAGTCTGTTCCTAAGTTGTGCTCTTGTTAGCAATGCATTGTTGTCTTGAATCATAGAAGTAGTTGGCCTATGAAAAATAGTTAAAATCATGTTATTTTGGTTTTGCAGCAGTGAAAAGGTTAAAATGTTATGGTAGTATTCTTGGTAATCTGTTTTCAACAGTGTTTATCCTTTCTAGTTAATGGTAGAAGTTATTCTGTGACTTGATTATAGAAATTTTAAGACCTGGAGCTGTTTCATATTTTTATGTTCTGAACTGTCTTTTGTAATGTTGGATTTAATAATTTCACTGAAATTTTAGTCCATTGTATTTAAGGGTGCTATTGCAGCGGTTAATCTACATGATGGTTCACTAGAGTTGCCTCATACCCAGCAGTCCCTTTTATGAATTATGTATAAAATTGTCCTTTGTAAAATGGCTATAACCCTGAGTTGTTTTAAGGAGCTCTGTTGGTGGTTGAAACATTGCTTTGGCTTTGATTGTGGATGCATAATGCTGAGAGCTACTGGCATCCTGACTATCATGTTACTGTCACTTAATTTGTTACTGTTGTGAGCTAAGCTGTGGAAAGCCATATATTTCTGTTTCTCTCTGCTTTTTATTATGTTTGCTGTGCAAATGTCACATTTAAATATTTGAGTGCTTATTGTGTGTGCAGTGCTTTATTAGGAATTGGGGTGATATGCCAGGGAGAAAAAGTTGAAGGTTCTAATATGAGAGAGGACCTGACCTGTAAAGAGAAAAAGGGCGTTAAGTTCCTTGGATGATTATTGTTAGAGAGTATTAATCAGAAGATTTTCTTGAGTGGGTGCTTATAACCTAAGCATTCTGTAGGAAGGTAAATAGCAAGTAGACTTCCTTGGCTGAAGTGGTGAGTCAAGTAGTACAAGAAGTGAGTGTAGTAGAGGAGAGTCAGTTTGAAGATTCAGAAAGAGTAGAGGCTGAGGAGTTTAAATTTAAATTGAGAGGCAATTGAGAACTACCGTATGTTTTTATCAACCTGATTCTTACTTCATGTGTATGTGTGTAAGTGTGGATAGATAGATAGATAGATGTGGGTAGGGGTTGGAGCTCTAGGAAGAAAGGCAGGAAATAAATGCTGTTTTGGGAGGGGTGGTTATATAGGAAATTCTTTTTTTCTTTTAAAGATTTTATTTATTTATTTGAGAGAGAGATCACAAGTAGGCAGAGAGGCAGGGGGGCGGGGTGGGAAGCAGGCCCCTGCTGAGCAGAGAGCCTGATGCGGGACTCAATCCCAGGACCCTGAGATCATGACCTGAGCCAAAGGCAGAGGCTTTAACCCACTGAGCCACTCAGGCGCCCCTCTATAGGAAATTCTTACTCATTTTGAAGCAGTCTTGGGTTTTGAACTTTTGGGAGAATACTTGTATCCTTGGATTTCCTAGAAATCTGCTGTTTGTGCATAAACGTTTGGATTCCCAAATGGGAGACTTGGATTTCAGTATTATATTTCATATGAGACGTTTTTACCTTTTTCTAAAACTGCCTTGTTGATTATCTGCTAGTGATCTTGAAGATAATCTGTTTTTAACTGTGGGCATTGTGTTAACTTGATTTAGTATGCTGTAATGGATCAAGATGGTATTATTAAATATAGGTAGGCACTGTCAGCACTTGGATGGCATCCATCCAAGAGTTTATAGAAATTAGAGGGTAAAAGTATGCAACAGTTGGCTAAAATATATAGCCCATTAGGGTCACTGTTGGGGAATTATTGCAAGATTTTTGATTATTATGGCTCAGAAGAGACATAGGAATTGGTAAAAGTCCAAAGGTAAATAACTGCAATAATCAGATGTAGTAATAGAGCTTTTATGAGCAGATTGGATTGTTAATGGTTGGCCCAAACTGAAGGGTAACCCTTAAAGTTTAGGAAGAAAAATTATACAAAGTAGATAGCAAGATTATAGAATCATTACTTCTGAGTATAAATAGGGCTAAAAATGCTTAGAGTCATTAGAGGAGGATAAATCTGTAATAAGACTAATGATACCTGTGACTTTTTTTTTTTTAAAGGATTAGTATTAGCTTTTTGTACTTGAGGTCACGGGAGACAATCCTTCTCTCCCAAAACACCAGTCACTGCTCGATGGACAGACAGGACAGATCAGGTAGATCATGGAACTGACCCAATATGGTCAACTGTTACAGCTGTTCTATGGCAGTCTGTTTGCTGGCTGACTTTTGGTTCACCTGATGGATGATCGTATACAGTCACAAAAGCTGTTTCTCAGTAAAATTAACCACGTGATTCTGGAAACCATAATACGATTGTGCATAGAATAGTATATATGATGATACTTTGGTGCAGTTGGCAAAATTTCTCTTACTGGGACTTAATAAGGCTCTTTCCCCCTCTGTGGAACAGTTTGGAATGATAAGCTTACTCCCTATTGCCATTGTCTGTGCTTGTTAGCTGGTAGATTTGAATGACAAAGGCAAACAAGTACAAATAAAAATTTAAGCTCACTGTTCTGATGAGTCTTTCATACTGATGAACGGAATGGTGAGTCAGATGACTCACAACACAATGGCGTTGCTAATAAAAAAGCAGAGTCGACTGCTTTTCATTATTCACCCACTCAGTTCTAATGGCACTTAATACTAATGAGTAATCTAGTGGCAGGTGCCAGGATTGAAGCTTTGGTTGGATGATAATCCTTCTGTCTAATGCTGAAATGAAGTCAAGGTTTCTAAATATGCCTGACAGCCCAAGGGTAGGTTTGCTGATAGCCAGTCACAGCTAAATACTTTTTTTCACTATGGAAAATTTTTGGCCCTTGATACTGGAGTGATTCATCATAACCTTTGAACAAAATAGTTGAACAAATATTTGGTGCTTTTTTTTTTAAAGTGACTGACATTTAGGGAGAGGAGAAGCTTCAGTAAAGCCCATAGTCTCCCCCTCCATTTTAAAAATTTAAATTCAGTTAACATATAATGTATAGTTTCAGAGGTAGAGTTCATGATTCATCAGTCTTACATAATACCCAGTGCTCATCACATCACGTGCCCTCCTTGCCCTCCTTAATGTCCATCACCCAGTAACTCCATCCTCCCACTTCCCCTCCCTTCCGGCAACACTCAGTTTGTTTCCTATGTTTAAGAGTCTCTTAGGGTTTGTGTCCTGCTCTGATTTTGTCTTGCTTTATTTTTCCCTCTCTTCCCCTATGATCCTCTGTTTTGTTTCTTTTTTTTTAAAGATTTTATTTATTTATTTGACAGAGATCACAAGTAGGCAGAGAGGCAGGCAGAGAGAGGGGGAAGCAGGCTCCTTGCTGAGCAGAGAGCCCGATGTGGGGCTCGATCCCAGGACCCTGAGATCGTGACCTGAGCCGAAGGCAGAGGCTTAACTCGCTGAGCCACCCAGGCACCCTGTTTTGTTTCTTAAATTCCGTATATGAGTGAGATTATAATCTTTCTCTTATTGACTTATTTCAGTTAGCATAATACTTTCCAGTTCCAAGGCCCATAGTCTCTTATCTGAAACTGGTGGGATCAGATGCATTTCAAAATTCAAAATTTTTTAGGATTTTCAAAAGATGGTAGTACCATGTATATAAAACTCTCAGGTGAGTCTGGAGCAGTACCTTCTAGTAAAACACATGTTTCTGCAGCAGGAGGTTTGAGTATTCACACTAAATGGGATCAATGAATTCTCTAAATAGCTTTGTGCCGGTTCTGGTCAGATTTAATCATCAGATAAGTTTTTGGAATTTGAAATTGAGGATGTGGGGTTGTGGTTCTGTAATTTGTCAAGGAGTATTTTTAGTTGGCAGAATAAAAGGACAGCAAGCTTAGATGCATAAAAGTAATTTCAAGGTATTTTTGGTTGACAGTGTAATTAAGGAGTATCTCCTGGTTTCTAGGATTTGTACTGTGTTCGCAGTGACCTGGGGAACCTGCTCAAAGCCCTGGGTCGCTTGGAAGAAGCCAAGGTAGGTGTTTGATAGAATACATCTAAAACATCAGTGTTATGAAAACTTGTACTTTTTGCCAAGTCTTCAACTCTTCATTGAGCTATCTCCAAAAAACAGTCCTATGGAACTGAGGAAAACTGATGGCATGAATCACCTCAGACGAGAGCAGGGCCAGGCTTTGGCATATCTGTTCTAAGTCTGGGGGTAAAGCAAGAACCTGAACATTTTGGAGCCTTTCTGCTGAGCTAGATCATCTTTATAACAATGGGCTCCGCCATGATCTTATGTGGGAATAAGTAACTATTCCTTCAAATCTGAGGCTTGCCTGCTGGTGACAAGCAGAGCGCCTGTGATTTGGCTCAAGACTCCTATATGATGCAGGTGCCATTGAAAATGCTGCTCTTCTAAGTCCTTTGTGGCTTGTAAGTGGAGAAGAATTTCATCCAAATGTTACCCTGTAATACTGGCATTTAAAATTCTTATTTAACCTTCCTCCCTTCATCTTCCTTACCCTTTTTACAGTGGAAGAAAGGCTGTTAAAATGATTGCAAATTAATAATTGGAACATCCTGCCCCTTGTCCCTACTCCCTCCCCTAAGTTCCTTTTTCCTCTTTTCCAAACCTATTTGTCTACCTTCTTTTCTTCCTTACTTCCTTCTTTTATTCCTCCCCACCCTACCTCTTTAAAAAAAAAAAGAAAAAAAAAAGGACAAAGCTGGTTTGTTTGGGAAATGGACTGATCGAAAGAAAACTTGCCAAAGTGGAAAGGTGGCTTTTAGCATTCTTTGTTTCCAAATAATGAATTTGAACACCAGGTTGGGTTATTAAAGCTTTTGGTATAATTGTAAATTAAATTTACAAATGAAATTGTCTTGTTACAAGCCACCTTACGCAACCGCGCTGCAGGGGTGAGGAGTGGGGAGAAACCAGAATGCTTCTGAAACTCCCACCTGTTGCTCTGAGCCCCACGCGCATGCTAATGCGTGGAGTGTATGCGCAGCGTAGCTGTCTGTTTGCTTCATCCAGGGAGGGCGAAGGCTTTTCAGCACCATCTAATGTTAAAAGGCACTAGTTTTAAGTGCGTAGCTCATAAATTCTGCTGACACTTTGGATTAACCTTTATGTAGGTTTCCAGCTAATGAATTGTAATGGATTTCAATCTTAGCTGATAAATCTAATTGGTAATTTATAGAACAAATATTTGATAAGCTCCTATTAATTGTCACCCCACCAAGCGGACAGCTAACATGAATTGCACTTCACTGCAGCTTTAGAGATCGGTTTAGGCTGAGACATTGCGCCTGCCTTAGGTTGCTGACTTCTTTATTTCAGAGCTCTGGAGACACCTAGTTTGAAAAATGTTTATTCTGTTTTTGTGAGAACTTAGTGAACAAGAACATACTCTTGAGTGAAATGCAATGTATTTCTTTTGTAATCAGTGCATTTGAAAATTCAAGCCAGCATATTCCTAGTAGATGGAAGCAAAATTAAGTTGTCTTTGTAGAAAGCGAAGAGCCTTTCTTCCAGCAAAAATCCCTGCTGTATGCAATAGCCCTGATTAACCCTCTCCCTTCTGCATGTTTCCCATGTTACAGACTTGAGACTGTCCTCATTCCCATATGTAATAGACATCCAAAGAATTTCAATTGCTTTGTTGAACTTTTACTAATGATCTTGTTTTTATTTTCTCTCTTGTTTTTGGTTTTTCACCATTGATATTGTATTTAGAAGGTTTCAGGTGGGTGAAACCTCCTATTCCATGCGTAAGGTGCCTCGCTGAAGGGAGCTCGAGGCCTGGATCTAGGGCAGACACACACCTCCTCCTCTTCCAGCAAGGAACGCACCGAAAAGTCACATGATGAGAAATATGGTAACGGGTTTGTAACTGCCACAGCAAAACAATTTGCCTCCATGCCTGAATCTTCTGTCTTGTGGCTTCCGAAACAGCTTAAAATAATTTTATTTACGAGCAAGTTATGTAAGAGAATGTTTTATACTATAGCCACAATTCTGTCAAAGATAAGTAAAAGTTAATTGATATTAAAAATTATTAGAGATAATTTACTAGTAAAAGCTTCTAACTCTTCTTGTTGTTCATTTTTTTCCTTTTTTCTTCTTTGTTTGGATTGCAGCATTCTGCTCTTCTGATGATGCGCTGTGACCCTGCAGTAGCGCAAAGGCTGCGCAGCGTTAATGCGCAATGCGTGCAAATGAGCCCCTGTGAACGGTTGACTAGATGAGTAATCTGATTGACTGGCTCCCTCAGTCCTATTGTGTAGCCTTTTTGGATAAAATTGGGTTTTAACATACCTCGAGTCCAACTAATCTCATTAAACAAATATTCTCTCTGGGCCTGTCTAGTAGATTAATGGATCTGGTTGGCCGTTTGCTGCGTCTAGGGGTGTTCTATGTAGCGCAGCAGTTCGCAGCGATCGCGCAGTGCGTTGCTGTTAGGTTGCGCAAGCGATGTTTGCGCTCGCATTACAGGGACCTCAACCTAGGTGCAATCCTGTCATACGAGGTTTCAGCTTTGGTCCCCCTTGGGAGTCGGGTATTGTGAGGATGGATAGCCTGGCTTATACCTGATGTGGCAGAAAGACATTCTTCTCCTCAGTAGCGTAGTTTTGATGTGAGTGAGGAACAGTATTGTTTAGAGCAGCGTTTCCCAAAGTGTGTTTCATAGCATTCTAGTAATATGTCCACGGAAAAAAAGAGTTCCATGGTCAACTAAGTTGAGGGAGTCCCATATAAACTGTTAAAGGCTTAGGCAAGTTCTGTAGCAAAGAAACCTGTTTTCTGTTCGCCTAATTGATTTGATCATGAAATCCTTTTTTTCCCCAGTGAGCTCTGGTAACATTTTGTAGGGCACGCTTTGGGAAACTGGTGAGGGGGTGATGGGGTGGGAAAATTTGGTTCTGAGCGGCACCCTCTAGAGCAGACTTGAAAACCTAGCAGAAGCCCTTAGGTGTTTAGATAAGAGAAGTCCAGCATAGAGTATTAAGGCAACTGGCTTCCCAGATAAGTCCCAGAATAAAGGGTCAGTTATTGGTCAGCAGAACTGAACATGGTGGTTTGCACTTGGGTTCTGGTGGCGCAGGCGCAGGAGCAGCCAGCTGTGGCAGCGCATTAGTTTTGGCGCAAGCGAGCCTATGCTGCAGGGTCACTTTTGGCTGGTCAGAGAAGGAATAATGATATCACCTTCTTCCCCCCCCAATCTTTTTTTTTTCCCTTTACAAATTTTCCCTTTTCCCTTTACCTCCTTCCCCTCCCATCTTCTTTCATTAACCCCTCCTAAGGCATGTTATTTGAAAGCAATTGAGACGCAACCGAACTTTGCAGTAGCTTGGAGTAATCTTGGCTGTGTTTTCAATGCACAAGGAGAGATTTGGCTTGCAATTCATCACTTTGAAAAGGTTAGTCATTAATAATTGGTACTTGGGAAGTGCTTATGTGTGCAGGGTGTTTTTACTTAGAACCAAATAATAGGCCTTTACTTCATCAGTCACTTAATCTTTGTTTCTTTGACAGTGTTATAGCATTTACTGGATGGTATATGATGTGGCAGTTTCCAGTTTTGTTTGTTTCTGAAGATTTTATTTTATTTTAAAGATTCTATTTATTTATTTGACACACAGAGAGAGATCACAAGTAGGCAGAGAGGCAGGCAGAGAGAGAGAGGAGAAAGCAGGCTCCCTGCTGAGCAGAGAGCCCGATGTGGGGCTCGATCCCAGGACCCTGGAATCATGACCTGAGCCGAAGGCAGAGGCTTTAACGCACTGAGCCACCCAGGTGCCCCTGAAGATTTTATTTTTTAAAGTAATCTCTACATCCAACGTGGGGTTCGATCTCACTCATGACTCTAGGTTCCAAGAGTTGCTCGTGGCTCCATCGACTGAGCCAGCCAGGTGCGCCCCCCCCCCCCGCCAGGCAGTTTCCGGGTTTACATGGAAAATGTATTTTAGAAATTAAAAATACTTTTTTAAGAAGGGCAACTTTAAAGAAGCAGGGTTTCTTGGTCAAAAGGTAGATTCCAGGTTGGGGTAGGAAATGTACAAAATTAATCTTGAGTACCCTATCACACCAGCAAGCAAGGAAGCTTTGATAGAGTATGTTGAGAGGACTCGAAAAGGCAACCGGAAGAGGCTCATGCTGGCTAAAGATGGGACTTGAACATCAGCTGGAATATTAACTGAGATATATTTGAAACTTGTCAAATGTGTGTAAATTCATGAGTTTATAAATATACTAAGAAGAAATTCATTTGTTACCTTTGGAAGATAAGGAGTAATTCATTTTGAAAACTGACTAGAGTAGGAAGAATAAAGCATTTGTCTTCCTTCTGTGGAAACTGGACCTTAGGGTAACCCAGTAGTTGATGGGGGAAGTTTCTATTTATAGCAGTGTTCCAGCTAGTAAATGAAAAAGGAATGATACAATCAGAGTTTCACCATTAATAGATTTAGACATTTATCTGTGGCAAAGAAGACACAACCAGATGCTAGGTACTTTGTGATAGAAGCAAAGAGAAGAGGAAGTGTTCTTTATGACTCTTTAATATGTTCACAATTACTCATTACCTTTACCTTTTCAGTATTTCAGTTAAAGTTTGCATTTATTACACTATAGGAGTACCTACCTCTTGCTCGGTGGTTCTCTGCCTTGGTTGCACGTGAGGAGCTTATAAAAGATAGGAATTCCTGGTGCCATCTTCAGAGGGTCTGATTTAACTGGTACGTGAGAGAGCCCAGGCACCCTTTAGGAGGTGAATTCTTAATGTTACGGCCGGGGTTGAGAATCCCTGCTCTGCTTATATCTGGCCATATTTTAAGACAACTTCAGATTTATTTGGATAAAACCATTTAATGGTTAGTATCTCCTTGAAGTAATGTATCTAAGTGTGTAGCTCTAATTACATATCTTACTAAGGTCTTACTGAGTATGTAGACTTTATTAATGAGCTATATATTTCCCTTTTCAGTTAGAGCCTGCTGTTGTTTCTTCCTGCCATTATGTTTTAGAAGAGTTAGGATTTTTTTTAAAGATTTTATTTTTTATTCATTTAATTTTTTTAAATTTATTTATTTGAAAGGCAGAGATCACAAGTAGGCAGAGAGGCAGGTAGAGAAAGAGGAGGAAGCAGGCTCCCTGCTGAGCAGAGAGCCCGATGTGGGGCTCGATCCCAGAACCTTGGGATCATGACCTGAGCCGAAGGCAGAGGCTTTAACCCACTGAGCCACCCAGGCGCCCCTGTTCATTTAATTTTTTGAGGTGGGGAGGGGACAGACAAAGAGGGAGAGAATCTTAAGGAGGCTCCAAGCCCAGCGTAGAGCCTGATGTGGGGCTTGATCTCAAAACCCTGAGATCATGACCTGAGCCAAAATCAAGAGTTGAACACTTAACCGACTAAGCCACCCAGGTGCACTTTTAAGATTTTATTTTTAACTAATCTCTACACCCAACATGGGGCTCAAACCCATAGTCCTGAGATCAAGAGTCACATGTTGCACATACTGAGCCAGCCAGGCGCTCCTAGAAGAGTTAGGCTAATTAATCTTAAATAAGATAGGGCCCACTGTTAGAAGTATTTAGCTCAGTAAAATTGGAGGAGACCCAGTTTAAAATTTTTCCCTTCAGGACACATTGTGCTCTCCCATTACACAAGTTATTTTGATAACATTGAGGTTTGTGAATAATGAGTGGGTACTAAAATAACGGTTTTTAAAAGTTTGTTTCATAATTTCTCCACCCAGTGTGGAGCTCAAACACACAACGCTGAGATCAAGAGTTGCATGCTCCGACTGAGTCAGCCAGACACCCCTATATGGGTTTTTTTTTTAAGTGAAAGAAATAAGATTTAACTATACTGGAATATGTAATTGGAGGCCTAAAATTATCTCAGAATAAAAAATTGTAATTGGCAAGTGTAATCTGAAATCTTAACTTGTCTCTGAGTAGCTGTCTTGTAATTTTTAGGCTGTCACCCTTGACCCCAATTTTCTGGATGCTTATATCAATTTAGGAAATGTCTTGAAAGAGGCACGGATATTTGACAGGTGAGAGAATGTTCTATTTGATACATTTTCTTGAGTGTTTGTTGTATTGGCACTTGAGCCTTTGGACTAAAATGATGACAGTGGTCCATTGAAATACATTTTCCTTTTCTAGTATGTTGCTTTTCCCTCACCATGTCTGCTGTGTTACCTTTTATTTAGAGGCATTGTTGCCTGACTTTTCGTTGCTGGCTTTCCTCCAAGCCATTATCCTTCTCACTGGGAATTTAATTGAAATTTCTTTTATTGTAAACCTGTTGAAGTGGTTGATCTGATTCCAAAGGCTAAGTAAATCCTGACTTTTTGACCTCTTTTTTTTTTTGGTTAGGGGAGAGCTGATTTCTTATGTGGAAATAGAAAATGTAAAAATACATTTTTATTAAGGTGGAATGTTGATGTGAGCTTAAGTATAGTATAGCATGAATTATAATTAATTGATATACTTTGGTATAGCTTGAATTAATTGTAACAAAGCATCCATTAAAAGTTAGTTGCATTGTGTGTGTGTGTATGTTTTTTTTTTTATTTACAGAGCTGTGGCAGCTTACCTTCGTGCCCTAAGCTTGAGTCCAAATCATGCAGTGGTGCACGGCAACCTGGCTTGTGTATACTATGAGCAAGGCCTGATAGATCTGGCAATAGACACCTACAGGCGAGCTATTGAACTGCAACCACATTTCCCTGATGCCTACTGCAACCTAGCCAATGCACTCAAAGAGAAGGGCAGTGTAAGGACATTTATTCAGTCTATTTCTTTGTTACCTGGTAGGATTAAAAAGCTGTTTCTGTACCTATTGCTATTAAGTATCGAAGTGGTGAATTGTTTTACTTTCAAGTTTTGGTTGAGAGAATAGCAAAAATACCTATTTTCTAGAATATTATCAGCCATTAGGCTTAATTAAGCAGTTGTTGGAATAATATCTGTGGTGGCTCTGTGATTCCTCTGTATAGGTGTTGAATAATTTGTTTCATTTTCTAGGTTGCCGAAGCAGAAGATTGTTATAATACAGCTCTCCGGCTGTGTCCCACCCATGCAGACTCTCTGAATAACCTAGCCAATATCAAAAGAGAACAGGGAAACATTGAAGAGGCTGTTCGCTTATATCGTAAAGCATTGGAAGTATGTTCAGGGTGGTGTGGCTGGATATTTTTTCTGTGTGTTAATAGAGGAAAGGCAGTTAAAGTTTGCCATGTCATCCACCTCTTTTGTAAAAACAGTGGTTGAATCATTCATTGAACCAGTAATTGAGTATCTAAGGTATGAGTGAAGTCTTGTGTGACATTCAGGGAAGTCTCTATGTTGAGTTTGTTATTTTATGGGCAGGTAGAGCTACACGGAAAAGTTAAACTGAGTTAACAGTTCAAGAGAGGTTACAAATAAGTCCATAATTTCAGTGCCTGATGGCTGTAATGGTGGGTGGTGGTTGTGGTAGGAGTTTAATAAGAGACCGAGATTTTAGAAAAGAGAGATGCTGGAGTAATCGGCATAAGCTGGATGAGGAGAGGTCTTACCTCCTCACCTTTGGAAACAAGGAAAGGTAAAAAATAAAGGAAGCGGTAGAATTTGAGTCACTTGATTTTGAAGAATGAGGAGACTTGGAGAAGGTAGACAGAAATGTAGGGATATAAAGATACTTGAGCAAAGTTCTTACCGTGGTAAGTTTTTACTGCTGGTTTAGAAGTTTTTTTTAAACCTCGGATGTCATCTTGACTCTGTAGGTCTTCCCAGAGTTTGCTGCTGCTCATTCAAATTTAGCAAGTGTACTGCAGCAGCAGGGAAAACTTCAGGAAGCTCTGATGCATTATAAGGAGGCTATTCGGTAAGATCCTCACTGTCTAATTTTTTTTCCTTTACATTTTTAAATGTTTGGCCTGTGGCACATTTGGCTTGTGTTAAGATGACTTTTAATAACCATAGACTAACATTACAGGGAGTTAAAGGTTTTTGTACTAGAAGAAGAAAATCTTCGTTTTCTCTTTTAGAATTAGTCCTACCTTTGCTGATGCCTACTCGAACATGGGAAACACTCTAAAGGAGATGCAGGATGTTCAGGGAGCTTTGCAGTGTTACACTCGTGCCATTCAGATTAACCCTGCGTTTGCAGATGCCCACAGCAATTTGGCTTCCATTCATAAGGTTACTACTGTTGATTATAATACGTGCATCTAAGCACCTAATGTTTAATTGTAGCAAAACTTTTAACCATCCCACTTTACTTATTTCCAGGATTCAGGGAATATTCCAGAAGCGATTGCTTCCTACCGTACTGCTCTGAAACTGAAGCCTGATTTTCCTGATGCTTATTGTAACTTGGCTCATTGCCTGCAGGTAAAGAATAACAGGCCAGTAATTGGGTTTCGGTGTGGCAATCACTTTTTAATTGTTATGTGCCACATTAATCCAAGCCTTGCCAGAGACCTTTAAACAAACTATTTTCTAAAGGGTTATCTGAAGTTATATTAGGCCAAAGTCATGTAAAATGTTAAATCTTGGAATAGGGTTTTCTGGGAAATAACTCCCCCCCCCCCCCAAGACTTTATTTGACAGAGAGAGCCAGAGAGCACAGGCTGGGGGGTGGGGGGGAGGTGGGGCGGAGATGGCAGAGGGAGAGGGAGAAGCAGGCTCCCCACTGATCAGGGAGACTGACATGGGGCTCCATCCCAGGACCCTGGGATCACAACCTGAGCCAAAGGCAGATGCCCAATCACCTGAGCCAGCCAGGTGCCTCTGGGTAGTAACTGCTTCTTGCCTCCTCTAGATTGTCTGTGACTGGACAGACTATGATGAGCGAATGAAGAAGTTGGTCAGTATTGTGGCTGACCAGCTAGAGAAGAACAGGTTGCCTTCTGTGCACCCTCATCATAGTATGCTATACCCTCTTTCTCACGGCTTCAGGAAGGCTATTGCTGAGAGGCATGGAAACCTTTGCTTGGATAAGGTAGGATTGTTTTGTCTCAATCTTTCTGTTTCACAATAAAGTACAGATACAGAAGATGACGTGAATCAGTCATATGTATGTGGTTTCTTGAGTTACTTACTTAAAAGGTGAACACAACCCACGCTGAGAAACGAGATACCCCAGAGATACCATGTCTCAATCATGACCCCTTCCATCCCCTAGGGTGGAATTCTAACAGTAGAGGGCTGGTGTTTGAAAGCCATAATGTTTAATAAAAGAGTTTGGTATTTTATACTTTGCTTTGAGAATTAGAGCAGCACTTGATCAAAGATGACCGTTTGCTCAGCAGAATGGATTAGAGTGCTAAATGTAATTCTGTGTTTTAGAAATGCTTCCCTATAGAATTTTCTAAAATGCAGGGTATGTCATGCTCTGTCCACACTGCCTCGAGCTTTCTCCAAGTTTTAGATTTGCTCAAGCTACTTCTTAGGCCTCAGGAACAGGTCACAGTATGAAGCATATTATATAAACTGCTAAGATTGGATTGAATTGGCTGTATGACTTAAATTAAGTATTCTGGGCAAACCATTTCCAACAGATGGAAAGTGCAGGCTTGTTTTATTTTTTATCAGTTTTCCTAGATGAAGATTTATGTATAGATTCAACTGTACTAACAGGCATTGGTTTCTGTTGGTAGATTAATGTCCTTCATAAGCCACCATATGAACATCCAAAAGATTTGAAGCTTAGTGATGGTCGGCTGCGTGTAGGATATGTGAGTTCTGACTTTGGGAATCATCCTACTTCTCACCTTATGCAGTCTATTCCAGGCATGCACAATCCTGATAAATTTGAGGTAAGACTAGTATTTCCCTAGAGACACTATTTGTTTTATTTAAAAAAACAACAACAACAAAAAATATTTCTGGCTTTATCATCACCATTAGGTGTTAAGGTCAGTCAGTGTCTTTTTTGAAAGATTTGACCCAAGATTAGTTTTACATTTTAATTTTAATTTTTTAATTGAAATACAGTTGACATGCAATATTACATTAGTTTCAGGTGTACAACATAGTGATTCACATTCGTTCATTATGAAATGCTCACCACAGTAAGTGTAGTTACTGTCTGTTACCATATGAAGTCATTAAATGTTGACTGACTTCCCTATGCTGTACTTTTCCAGTTAGAAAATAAGTCACAGGGATGGAGTTTGTACGTCTTAATCCCGGTCACCCATTTTACCCATTCTCCTCACCTCCTCCCTCTGGCAACCACCATTTTGTTCTCTGTACTTAGGAGTCTGTTTCTGTGTATTTTTTGTTTGGTCATTTGTTTTTTATAATTCCATATGTAAGTGAAACCATATGGTACTTGTCTTTTTCTGTCTGACATGTTTCACTTAGCATAATATTCTCTAGTTCCATCCATGTTGTTGTGAATGGCAAGATTTCCTTCTTTTCTATGGCTCCATTGTATGTATGCATGCGTGTATGCCAACACCCTCTGTGTATTCTTTATCCATTCATCTCTTGATGGACATATCGGTGGTTTCTTCTGTATCTTGTTAAGCCGAGGTTTTTAAATACATTGTGTGCTGCCCTTCAGGTATTCTGTTACGCCCTGAGCCCAGATGATGGCACAAACTTCAGAGTGAAAGTGATGGCAGAAGCCAATCATTTCATTGATCTCTCTCAGGTAGGCGAAACTCCTACACTTCAGTCTTTTAATTTAAAACAAATAGTGAATGAAACTATTGGTGTGTAGCTTGTATTTTTCATGACCAGTATTTAACATCAGCCATTACATATGGATAATTACTGCGATCTTATTTCTCTGATCATTTACATTTGTAATCAGTGTGGACTGTGCTGACGTTGCAAATGAAATAAAAATGGGATCTATTTGTGCTTGGACATAGAACTCTTCAGGAAATGCTGCCTTGGAAGAGGAATAAATAGGTTATTTAAAGAAAATAGAGGAATTCTAGGATTCATCATGGTTCATCTGTTTTTGTGGGCATTTGCCTTTGGTTATCTTTATTTCTGTACTTGCTCTATTGTTATTTTTAGGAGCATCAATTTTATGATAAATTTAAGATTGAGGGCACCTGGGTGGCTCAGTTGGTTAAGCGGCTGCCTTTGGCTCAGATCATGATCTCAGGGTTCTGGGATCGAGTCCTGCATCGGGCTCCCTGCTTGGGGGAATCTGCTCCCTCTGCCTGCTGCTCCCCCTGCTTGTACTATCTGTCTTTATGTGAAATAAGTAAATAAAATCTTTTTTTAAAGATTTTATTTATTTGACAGAGAGATCACAAGTAGTCAGAGAGGCAGGCAGAGAGAGTGGGGGAAGCAGGCTCCCCGCTGAGCAGAGAGCCTGATGCAGGACTTGATCCCAGGACCCTGAGATCATGACCTGAGCCGAAGGCAGAGGTTTAACCCACTAAGCCACCCAGGCGCCCAGTAAATAAAATCTTTGAACAAAATTAAGATTGAAACCTGTGGAGGAATTAATTTGCTCGGTCTAGAGGTTTTTCTTTATAGGTTCTGTGGGTCCCTTTGGTGACTAAAAGGGATATGAATGTTTGGTATATCTAGTAATTGATACATGAATCATTGAAGTTCCAGCAGAAGGGTTGTGAGATCCTTGTCATTTAGTAAATAGTGTGTACCAACATTTTTAGCAATGTAGCTGTTGCTTTGGGAGTGTACTTAACCCTTTCTGATATAGTGTTTAGACTCTGACCAAGAAGCATACTGTCCTCCACGTCTGAGACATTCAGGGACCCACTGCTTATTGACTGTGGAGTCTAAACTCTTCAGCAGGGCCTTCACAGTCTGTCTTTCTTTTTTTAAATTTATTTATTTAGAAAGAGGGCTCGAGTTGGGATGGGGAGAGACAGAGGGAGAGAATCTCAAGCAGACTCCGTGCTGAGTGTGGAGCCCGACATAGGGATCCATCTCATGAACCTACGATCATGACCTGAGCCAAAATCAAGAGTTGGACGCTTGACTGAGCCACCCGGGCACCCCAGCCTTCACAATCTAAGTCTGAGCACAGCCATGTTTGCCAATATTTTTCACCTGCCATTTTTCCTCATATATACCTTATACCAGACAGAAGTGATCTACTCAGCATTTTCAAAATCTACCATGCACTTTACTCTGGTTCTTTATTCATTCTGTTCTCTATTGAGATTCTGTTCTGTCCAACTGCCTCAAACTCTTACTCATCTTTGAAGGCCCATTTCAAACACCAGTCCTCTATGAAGTCTTGTTATTCATAGGTTCAATATAGAGTAAACTCCGCTTCCTGCGTATTCTGTTTCTGTAATGTTTCGGGCCCATTTTAATGGCACTTAGCCATATTTTTATGCTGCATTAATGTAATTTGTGTTACCGTGTTTTGCACCTATGACTCTGAATTCTATTTGCCATTAAAGCTAATTGAATTAGTTTGAGATTACACAGTTCTTTTTTTTTTATTCCACAGATTCCATGCAATGGAAAAGCAGCTGATCGCATCCATCAGGATGGCATACACATCCTTGTAAATATGAATGGTTATACCAAGGGTGCTCGAAATGAACTCTTTGCTCTCAGGCCTGCTCCTATTCAGGTAAAGGAACTAAATAGTAATTGCTCACAATGTTTATTGAGCTAAAAAGACAGTGATTTCTGCTACCCCCGACCCCCCGCTTACCTGGCATTTGAAACAACAGACATGCTTGACTTAAGAAAAAAAGTATAGTTCTTGAAATGTACAGGGATAAAGAATTTTGAGTGTTGAATACAATATGCACAGGCACATGTATAGAGACACGCAGTTCGTGGTTGAATACAAACAGTTGTTTGGTATTGTAAATTGGAAAAACGTTTAACACTTCAAAAGGTAGTCTGAGATACTACGTCATCCCTCTTGGCTAAAGAAGTCAACCCTCCTTGTATGTTTATTTGGTTTTGAACTCTTTTGATGAAAATTTTTAGGTTCTGGCCTGGTTTCTTTTTTCTTCTAGGCCATGTGGCTGGGATACCCTGGGACTAGTGGTGCACTTTTCATGGACTACATCATCACTGATCAGGAAACATCACCAGCTGAAGTTGCTGAGCAGTATTCTGAGAAACTGGCTTATATGCCCCATACTTTCTTTATTGGTGATCACGCTAATATGTTCCCTCACTTGAAGGTAGGTAGAAAAACAGTGCTATGTGGATGTTGCGAAGAACTGTAGTCATTTCTTTGTTGTTGTCGCTATGCATCCTAAAAGATTTGTCTCAAACCTTTTTTTTTTTAATTAGAAAAAAGCAGTCATCGATTTTAAGTCCAATGGTCACATCTATGATAATCGGATTGTTCTTAATGGCATCGACCTCAAAGCATTTCTTGATAGTCTGCCGGATGTGAAAATTGTCAAGGTCAGAACCTAGTCAATATTGTCATTGAAATGAAGTTATCTGCATTTGGGATCTTATCCCTAATGATATATTTTGTCATTTTTTCCCTTATAGATGAAGTGTCCTGATGGAGGAGACAATGGTGACAGCAGTAATACAGCTCTTAATATGCCTGTTATTCCTATGAATACCATTGCGGAAGCAGTTATCGAGATGATTAACAGAGGGCAAATTCAGATAACAATTAATGGGTTCAGTATTAGCAATGGACTAGCAACTACCCAGGTGAGGAGAGAATAGAGCATAATATGTACCACCAGGTATTCTTTTATCTCCTTTAAGTCTCATAATAACTCCAGGAGGTGTAAGTATCATTATCCCTGTTTCATAGTTGAGGAATTGAGTTCAGTGGAAATTGGCATCTTACATAGATTTGTCTTATTTTATTATTTTATTTTTTTAAAGATTTTATTTACTCGAGAGAGAGAGAGAGAGACAGAGATAGAGAACGTAAGCAGGGAGGAGAGGGAAAAGCAGGCTCCCTGCTGAGCGGGGAGACTGATGCAAGACTCGATCCCAAGACTCTGGGATCATGACCTGAGCCGAAGGTAGACGCTTAACCAACTCGGCCACCCAGGTGCCCCTCAATTTGTCTTATTTTAAAAGTCTCTTGGATTCAGCCAGTAGGTCACTTAATGAGGGTCTACTTGGTTAACAATATGTTTCTTACTCCTTGCCTGTGGCTTTCTTCTTATCAACAGTGAATAATTATCTGTACTGCATACAGTTTCTTGCTTCTGTTACTCATTCTTTCCCTAGTTAAGTCTTCCTTCCTTTCAAGAGTTTTTAGTTCAGATAGTTCCTCCAGGAATCCATTCCTGTCCTTATCACTAATCTGCTAATCTCACCTTTCCTGTTCTGTGCTACTTGTCTTTTCTGCTTCTGTAATACCTGGGATGTATTTTATATCCAGCACAGCATGTTATCATTCTTGTGTTTGTGTATTCTGTGTTGAACTGAATTCCTTTAGGGTCCATGTCTTAATCACAGTAATGTACTATGTGTTCAGTAAATATATATTGCATATTGGAGTAAGTGAGTATGTAGCTCTGTCAAGATTATAAGGCAAGGATCTCTCAGGAGTTAAAAGTTTTAGTGGTGTAACAGTTTATACTAAAGGTGCTCAAAATGAACTCTTTTCTCTCAGGCTAGCTCCTGTTAAGGCAAAGGAATTGATAATAGTCACTTACAGTGTGTATTGGGCTAAAAAGATGGTGTGTTTTCTCTTAATCTCTGATTAACTGCCATTTGAAATAGGACAGACATGTTTGACTTAAGAAAAAAATGTGTATAATTCTTGAAATGCACAGGGACAAAGAATTTTGAGTTTAGAACACAATGCCCAAATGTATGAAATGTCCATGCATACTTGGAATAGTTATATAACAGTTTAACGCAGTTCCCAGATGTGTGGGAATTGTAAGGTAAGACTGTAATTAATTGTATACATAGATACTTAAAAATAGTGTTCATCAGTGTGAGGAGATGCAGGAGAGATCGTTTGGAGGAATAAGTTTAGCCTTCAAGGGTGGGTGTGATTTAGAAAAGGACATTTCATTCATTAAAAATAAGCAGAAGGGGTGCCTAGATGGCTCAGTCATTAAGTGTCTGCCGTCAGCTCAGGTCATGATCCTGGGATGCTGGGATCGAGCCCTGCATTGGGCTCCCTGCTCCATGGGAAGCCTGCTTCTCTCCCTCTATTTCTGGTCCCTCTCTAGCTGTGTGTGTGTGTGTGTGTGTGTGTGTGTGTGTAATAAAATCTAAAAAAAATAAGCAAAGCTTGCTGTTGGAATAAGGTTTTGAAAATAACTTTCTGGCTTGAGTCGTAAGTTTGAAGGTGTGGAGTGGTTCCCCCCCCCTCCCCATTAAGATAATACTGTAACGTTTTCCGTTTTTTGACTTAATATGTCATGAATGTTTTTTCATAGTTCAAATGACGTAACTTTTAATGGTTATACTATTTGGCATCTTAAGGTTTCTTTCTTTCTTTCTTTTTTTTTTTTAAAGATAGTTATTTGAGGGGTGCCTGAGTGGCTGAGTGGGTTAAAGCCTCTGCCTTCTGCTCAGGTCATGATCCCAGGGTCCTGGGATCGAGCCCCGCGTTGGGCTCTCTGCTCAGGGGGGCAGTCAGCTTCCTCCTCTCTCTCTGCCTACCTCTCTGCCTACTTGGAATCTCTGTCAGTCAAGTAAATAACTATCTTTTTTTTAAAGATTTTATTTATTTGAGAAAGGGTGTGCATGTGTGTATGAGAACAGGTTGGGGGAGGGGCAGAGTGAGGAGAGAGAAAATCCTCAAGCTGACTCACCGCTAGCCTCGGAGTCTGAAAACCCTGAGATCGTGACCTGAGCTAAAACCAGGAGTCAGATACCCAACCTGCTGAGCCACCTGGCACCCCAAGGATTCTTCATTAGTTAAAAAATACCAGATGCTGCTGGCTTTAAATATAAATGGCCTTAAATGTAAACACGTATTGTTTTTCATGTTCCAGATCAACAATAAAGCTGCCACTGGAGAAGAGGTTCCTCGTACCATTATTGTAACCACACGTTCTCAGTATGGGTTACCAGAAGATGCCATTGTGTACTGTAATTTTAATCAGTTATACAAAATCGACCCTTCTACTTTGCAGATGTGGGCAAATGTGAGTATGGGTAGATTCATTATTCATGTCTAGAGACTGGTAGAGATTATGTAGACCATGTTGCTAAGGCTACCCTCCACTTCCATTCAGGAGCTGTTGTGCTCATTTCTACAAAAGAGTAGATTTTTCAGCCATTTTTTATTTTTTTTAATTAAAAAAATTTTTTTTTAGTATAGTTGACACAGTATTTTTATTTTATTTTTTAAGGTTTTATTTATCCATTTGAGAGAGAGATGAGAGGGGAGAAGGTCAGAGGGCGAAGCAGATTCCCCACAGAGCTGAGAGCCTGATGCGGGACTTGATCCTGGGACTCCAGGATCATGATCTGAGTCGAAGGCAGTTGCCCAACCAACTGAGCCACCCAGCAGCCCTATTCTATTTTATTTATTTATTTGGCAGAGAGAGAGACACAGCTAGAGAGGGAACAGAAGTAGGGGGAGTGGGAGAGAGAGCAGCAGGCTTCCCACTGAGCAAGGAGCCCAATGCGGGACTTAATCCCAGGACCCTGGGATCATGACCTGAGCGGAAGGCAGATGCTTAATGACTGAGCCACCCAGGTGCTCCTTGATTTTTCCTTCCAGTGTATAATTACCATGTTAAGAACCTTTTTAACTTATGTATTCAAAACCAGGGATCAACAAACTTTGTTTTAAAGGGCCAGATGGTAATTATTTTTGTTTTTTGCAGTTCATATTCTGTTGCATTTGCTTAACTCTGCCATTTGGAGCAGGCAAGCACCATAGACATTATGTAAATGTAGGAGTATAAATATGTTCCAGTTAAGTTTTATTTACCAAAACAGACAATATGCCAGATTTGGCTTACAGGTTATAGTTTACCAACCCATGGTTTAAACTGATAGCAAAAGCATCATGTCCACATCCAGCCATGTGTGACAGTCTCCCAGTATTGTAGAGTTGTGATCACGAAGGAATTGGTTTTTGCCATTACCTCTCGGTCAGTTCATCGGACCAGTTCACATAAGCAGTACCTCTGAAAGTTCTAAACTTGACTATCCATAACTGGCTCTTACTCCACTGGGTTGAAATAGAGATAATTGCTGGTTCATTTTCTTTTTGATATTGGGGTGGGGTTTTTCTTTCTGTATTTTTTTTTCTTTTTTTTAGGGAGAAGTATGGGTGGAAGAGAAGTAGATGAATACAGGCTTACTGTCCCTTAACCTTTACTTCCCAGTGTTCAAAAAGGTCCAAAAACCAAAAGCTTTTTTCAGAAGTTAGTGGCAAATTTATTTGGCAGCAAAACTACTTGAACTGATGTTAGGTTGTCTTTTGGTCTTTTATATGTTCCATTCAGTAGGAATATTCGTACATCTCAAAGCAGAGGTACTAATGTGTTTGTTTACAGAGAGTTGCTGCTGAGAGTGTTATATAATACTATTTTTTATGTACTATTTTTAAAAAAATCTAAAGTATCCCAGATTCTGAAATTCATCTCTTTTCATGCCTCTCAGGGAAGGGATAGTAAACTTGTGCGGTAACGTTGAATAGATGCAGGTCTAAATCCGGATTGGCAAATTGCGGCCTATGGGCTACATCCGACACACTGCCTGTTTCTGTAACTTTTTTTTTTAAGATTTTATTTATTTGACAGAGATCATAAGTAGGCAGAGAGGCAGGCAGAGAGAAAGGAGGAAGCTGACTCCCCCCCCTGAGCAGAGAGCCCAACGCGGGGCTCGATCCCAGGACCCTGGGATCATGACCTGAGCTGAAGGCAGAGGATTTAACCCACTGAGCCACCCAGGCGCCCCTGTTTCTGTAACTTTTATACACACAGTCACGCCTGCTTGTTTACATACTGTCTGTAGCTGTTTTCCAGTGACAAGGACAGAATTGAGTAGTTATGACAGAGTCCATGTGGTTGCAAAGCCAAAAATATTTGTTCTCTTGTCCTTTACAGAAAGTCTGCTGACACCTGATCTTGATTAGGCACGTAGTCAGGCAAGTGTGAGCTCATCCTGTTTGTTGTGTCATGCTGGGGGATTTAAAATTTGAAATGGAAAATTTCTCGCTCATCAGCAAAAACCACTGTCAGTAATGATTCCCGCAGGACACAGCTGCCTCAGATTTTGCCAATTAGTAACTTGTTTTGTGTCTTACGTCAGTTTTCTCTTTCTTTGAACTCTGGGGACAGCTAAGCACAACAGGAACCTGTAATTCAGTTGATCTAATTCATCTATGAGGGAAAGACAAAGTTCATAGTAGGCTGCTATCTGGGTGACAAGAATAGACTGGTAGAATTATTAGAGCTCTATGAGAGCCTTTCTTGAGAAGGGCAGAACTGCTATTAAAAACTATTCTTGGGGGACGCCTGGGTGGCTCAGTTGGTTAAGCAGCTGCCTTCGGCTCAGGTCATGATCCCAGCGTCCTGGGATCGAGTCCCACATCGGGCTCCTTGCTCGGCGGGGAGCCTGCTTCTCCCTCTGCCTCTGTCTGCCTGTGCTCGCTCGCTCTCCCTCTGTCGCTGAAAAATAAATAAAATCTTTAAAAAAAAAAAAAAAAAAAAAAAACTATTCTTGGGGCGCCTGGGTGGCTCAGTGGGTTAAAGCCTCTGCCTTCAGCTCAGGTCATGATAGCAGGGTCCTGGGATCGGGCCCCGCATCGGGCTCTCTGCTCAGTGGGGAGCCTGCTTCCCCCACTCTCTCCCTGCCTACCTCTCTGCCTACTTGTGATCTCTGTCAAATAAATAAATAAAATCTTAAAAAAAAATCCCTATTCTTATTTTCCCTATTTTAGATTCTAAAGCGTGTTCCCAATAGTGTGCTGTGGCTGTTGCGGTTTCCAGCAGTAGGAGAACCTAATATTCAACAGTATGCGCAAAACATGGGCCTTCCCCAAAACCGTATCATTTTTTCACCTGTTGCTCCTAAAGAGGAACATGTCAGGAGAGGCCAGCTGGCTGATGTCTGCCTGGATACTCCCCTTTGTAATGGACACACCACAGGGATGGATGTTCTCTGGGCAGGAACACCCATGGTCACTATGCCAGGTGAGTTGCCCATAAATCATTGGAATCTTCCTTGTTCCTTTTAAAACCTCCTTTAGGGGAAACATTTTTTAGGTGAAATTGTGTGTACTAGAAGCAGCACTTAGGGCAAGATGATAAAAAAATGAGCTTTGTTCCAAATATAAGCACTCTGTTCCATTCTCCTCATCTGCATTGTATGGGGTACATAACAAACAACATTAATGAGTGCTGTTTACATCCTCAGATGTGCAGTCTGTTCTCTTTTTCTTTTTCTTTTTTTTTTTTTGCAGGAGAGACTCTTGCTTCTCGAGTTGCAGCTTCCCAGCTCACTTGTTTAGGTTGTCTTGAGCTTATTGCTAAAAATAGACAAGAATATGAAGACATAGCTGTGAAACTGGGAACTGACCTAGAATAGTAAGTAAACTTTTCCGTGAACAAATTTTATGGTAAAGGAGATGGATAAGGAAAATTTAGAGAGAATATAGATGTTACACAGTGAAATCATAAAATAAGGATAATATGAAATAGGTGATTTAGTTGTATGATCTCTAGATGAGAGAACTTCTGAACTTTCATAAAAGGAGTGATCAATAGGTGTGACTATGTAAAGAGTAAATGGGTGAATAAAAGTGAGTCAAGAAAATAAAAAGGCAAGCAAAGAGGGAAAGAAAATCTTTGTTTCTGTGTCAAATAATAGTAGCCTGGTTATATAAAGACCAAAGAACATTCGTATCTTAAATTCCTTAAAAGGAAACTAAACACGGAAATGAACAGACAACTCATTCAAGTAGAAATACAAATGGTTAATAAGAGAAAGTTTCAACCTCTGTAGTAGAAATGCAAATATAAAATAACATTGTAGTATAGCCATTATTTGCCAGAAAATAAATATTTTTACTATGATACCAGTGATGAGGGAGCATCCAGGTGCTGGCCTTTTCATACATTTCAGACAGTGAGTAAATTGGTACAACCCTTCCTCAAAATTTGAAGAGCCGTAGGGAAAACAGCCAGACCTTTGACCCTGTTAGGGTGCTACATCTTCACTGTAGCCTAAGGGAAAGTGCCAGCATAACTTCAGTGCCCTAAGTGGGTGGGAATTAGAGGGGTGGTGCTTAGATAAGCAGTGCTTTAGCCTACAATGAAGTAGTGTTTCTCTCTTAAATGAGGCTTTTCTTTGGGAGTTCTGGGTAATTTTTTTTTCTTCTTGTTTTTCTGAGAAGTAGCATATTCTAGAGAGATCACTTGGCGGTTTGAATCCACACCCTCCCACTTATAAGCTTTGTGACCTTGGGCAAGTTAGTCTCTACGTGCCTTGCTTTTTCTGTCTGCAAAATGGGGATGCATGATAGTACCTACCTTGCAGAGATGTAAGGGTTAAAAAAAAGGTGTTCCATGTAAAGCACTTAACAAAAGTTATTGGTAAGCATTCAGAAGATGTTAAGCATTTATATTTTCAAAATCTTCTCCATTGAATATCTCATATATTTAAGAAGAATGATTGAAAATTTTGAGCTCAGTCATTAAAAAATTAAGGTTTGTGTCCATCATTCTAGAGAAAACTACAGTAAATGTTTTAGTTTTAGTGTATTTAAAAAATTTTTTTGGAGCTTAGTTGATTTCATATGATACTTTTCCCCAACATTTTGTTATAAAAATTTTCAGTCTTACAATAAACTTCTGTACCTACTGCCTAGATTTTACCACTAACACTTTACTATCCTTGCTTTATCACGTATCTATTCCTCTATTTATTCATTTATCCATATAGCAATCCACCTTACATGATACATTTTGAAGTACATTGCAGACCTCCATACTCCTGTATACTTAAGAATGGACAGCCTTAGAGTTTAATACTTTTTGGAGGCAGAATTTATATACAGTGGAATGCATAAATCTTAAATTTTGAGTTTTGAGACCTACCTTTGTAACCCAAACCTGTAACAGTGTATGGAAACATTATCATCACTCCAGAAAGTTCCTTCACATTCCTTCTCAGTTGGTCCTTCACACCAACCCTCAGGACAACTACTACTGTCGTGAATTTTTTTCCGCATAACTTAGTTTTGCCTTTCTAGAACCATATACAAATGAAACCATACAGTATGCACTCTGTAGGTTTTTTTCATCTAGTATAATGTTGTGAGATTGATCCCTGATGTTGGCCTATATCAGTACTTCATTTTTTTTTTAATTGCTGAGTAGTATTTCACTGTATGGATGTAGCACAGTTCAACCATTCTCCCGTTGACCTACAGAACTTAGAAAAACAGAGCACAGAAGTACATTTATTTGAAAGGTAGCATTAATATAGTCATGGTTGGGTTGAAGCCAACGTAATGTATAGCCATTTTACTAGTTCTGTCACAAAAACTTTAAAACTTTTTTATTAATTGCTTTTAAAAATGCATAGGAGTGGGGCGCCTGGGTGACTCAGTGGGTTAAGCCTCTGCCTTCAGCCCAGGTTCCTGGGATCGAGCCCCGCATCGGGCGCTCTGCTCACTGGGGAGCCTGCTTCCTCCTCTCTCTCTGCCTGCTTGTGATCTCTCTCTCTGTCGAATAAATAAATAAAATATAAAAAAAAATGCATAGGAGTGTTCCAGCTTCTCCCTCTGAGGTAGTAATTCTCTCCATAGAAGAAGAATCTCATCACAAATTACATATTCAGAAGAGGAATTGAGAATTCTTTACCTGTCTGTTCCCAGTGGACTGATTGCTTCTTTTCCCTATTTTGAATAAAACCATGGTCTTTGTGATACTAGGAACACTTTTTGCTAATATCTAAATAAGTAATTCACGTGTAAGTGGAAAATTATGGCAGTAGAGATAGTATATTTCTTAGCCCCTGGAGTATTTTTCCTATTTCATTAAAATATTCATAAACTGAAAACTTCATCTCACATTCATTGCTTAGCTATTGTAAATGATGCTTCAGTGACCATCTTTGCATGGCCAGGTTTGCCTATATCTCTGATCATTTTCTTTTGGATAGATGTAAAAGTGTTACTGATCGGTCAGAGGGTTGTTAACATTTAAGTTTCTTGACACACACATTGCTAAATCTCTTACGAAAAGGGTAAGCAGTGTACATTCTAACTGGTACATGGGAATAGACGTGTGTGATTGCCATTTCTTTCTTTTAAAGGTAGAAGTGAGCTGAAATGGAGAAAGCATGGGATCTCGTGGATATACTTCTTTAGGAAAAACAATATTTTCAGAGGACGTGGAGGCGAACTTGATTATTCTAAATGTTAGCATTGCGTTAGCTGTGATCCTTCCCTTTTTCAGCGTTGAGGTCAGCGTGGCCAGTCAGAAGAGAACACAGTGTGAAGTACAGTCATGTATTTTACCACAGAGGTGACTAGGAATTTGTGAGGGCTGGTTCTGAATTTTTCTGCTCTGATTTGTAAGCTTGGTTCTTTTTTGTTTTATTGCCTAGCCTGAAGAAAATTCGTGGCAAAGTGTGGAAGCAGAGAATATCTAGCCCTCTGTTCAACACCAAACAATACACAATGGAACTAGAGCGGCTCTATCTACAGATGTGGGAGCACTATGCAGCTGGCAACAAACCTGATCACATGATTAAGCCTGTGGAAGTCACTGAGTCGGCCTAAATAAAGACTATGCACAGGAGATTGCCCGTATACCTGAGCCTCAACCTTCTGGGGAAAGGGAACTAGATAATGTACTTTTGCTTATCTGTACGGTATCATGTTGCAGATGGGTGACAAACGATAATAGAATAGCACAGCCAGACTTGCTTCCTGCGTGATAGGGAGAGACACAAGATGGGAAACTGCTGTTCCACAAGGAATCTACACAGAATTTTGCAGCAACCAGGTGGTGCATAGGTCTGGAAGGTCTGATCTCCCTTGGTCTTCCATGGGATGGTTAGTGTGGAGGGGAGATACAGATTGTCCAGCCGTTTTGTGATTCCATGGATTGATTGAGTCTTCTGAATTAATTTTTTTCTTTATACTTTGGGTATTGGAGCTTTTAAAAAATGTTTGGTTTCAGGTATTTTTATTCATGTGAAGTGTATATGATTCTCTTGAGATAAGGTTTTAAGCTAAAATGTTGCTCCTTGTTTTAGTTTCTGAACTCTTCAAATTAATGGGGACTTTGCTGGTGTAGTCTTTTTTATAGGTTTTATAAACCACTTGAGCCTATATCAGTCGTTTTAGTGTCTGACCTAATGTTTGGAGCTATCAGTGCTTTGTTGGTTTAGATGATGACTCAAATTTTTTTCTGGTCCGTTTCCCATTTCCTTCCCTTCCCTTCCCCTCCTTTAAAGTTTCTCCTATAACTCAGCTAACAAAACGAAGTCTGATTTTAAATATCCCAGAGTGTTTCTCTTAAACACATCATCTGGTGCCAAATGAAAATTCTTAGGAGTGATTATTAATTATGCAGGGCATAGTTGTGGTACTGTCATTGATGATAATAATATAGATTTTTGGGGGGCTTAGTTTTGACCTATTTCACCAGTGTTTTACCTTTGACTGCCCCTCTATGCTGCTTCCAAAAGTGATAGTGTGTGATAAGATTTTTACCTTTCTTTCTCAAGTTTTTTTTTTTTTTTAAGTGAGTCCTGTTCTTCCTATTTCTTTCAGCAGAAATGAAATCCCAGGTAAGTATAAGTATTCACGTATTTGATCAGTAAGTCACAGTTATCTTCGATACATTAAATAACTTTCATCAAAAAACATGATAGAGGTAAAATGCTCTGAAGGACCAGCTATGTAAATGAGTAATTATTTTTCAGACCTTCTCGGGTATTATGTAATAATTGTCTTCTGGACTTGGTATTGAAGTCTGTACGGATCAGCCTCAGTAGTAGCAAGTGGCTTTGCTACGTGGTTTGGAGTACAAATTAGACTTTAGCCCTCCTGGAGCTTGAGTTCTTGGTATTAAAACCCATAGGAATACAATTACTGAATTTCAACAAAGGATCGAGGGCTTGAGGCTTAAACAAGCCGACATATGAATATATGTTTTGTGTTGCTGTACTGTACTTATGCTCTCCAGTAACAGATATTTTTTTGTCTGCTAGTAGTGTTCTAGATTATAATGTCTTTCCAAAGCGCTGAGGCAGTGCACCTATTCTGTAGTTGCAGCTGATGCCTGAATGTATCCTAGCTGACAAATTATTGATTAATAAGAACTTGAATTTCTGAAAGATTCTTACTGTTAACCAAAATCTGAGCAAGGAGTCTCAAATGTAATTCTTGCCAGAATTACATGTTAAATGAACTGTGTACCTTTTAAAAATGTAAATCAAGAAACATCAGTATAGGGATTTAATTTATTTTTTACCCGATGGAACTACCAGTCAGAGGTTGCCAGCATGGTTGCAGATAAACTGATGTTTGAAATTCACCAAACTACTTACTGTGGAATAGGAGAATATACTTCCAGTGCCCTCAAGGCTGTGACCTTACAGCCATTTTACATAGCACATCATTCCTCCTATAGGGATGAACTTTTTTTTCCTGGCACGAAAAGTAGCCGCTCTGGTTGAAGCTTTGCTTATTGTAATAGGCTTTTGTTTCCAGGTAACATGTCTGTGGAAGACTTAATTCTGAATAGAGCTATAGATATATCACTGGAAACTAATTGTTTTTTCTATTATACTCTGCTTTATCAGAAAAGTAAAACATTTAAATTGTGCTACAGAAATCCAGATGTTGTCTTGCGATCTTTAAACAATAAATGAATGATTTGCCCTTAATATGGCTGATGTATTTTGTATTCTGTGAGATTGAGTGTTGGACAGAAAAACAGGGTCACCCAGTGATGAAACTCCTATTGGAACATCTCCAAACAACTGGAGGACCATATTTCCCTAGTGGAGCTGTGATCTTAAAAATTATTTTGTTTTCTCAGCCAGGTGTGGAAGAGGGGTGGGCTTGGGATCCGTTAGAGGAAGACAAAGCCTGTGACTCCCAGCACACCCATTCATGGTGGTTTTTGTTTGGCTTACGTAATGACTGTGACTGCTCTTGCTTCGGCTACTGCTGTAGTCTTACTCTTCGCGTGAACTAGTCGTGTTCTTTGTGGTGGTTGAACTCTGCCACAGGTATGAGGGAGGATATCAGAGTAGCAGGGACCAGAACAGACTGTTTAGTTCTGTTTTCTCAGAGATAATAAAAGAGAAAAAATTTCAATAATATTTCTGGGGTGCTAGGCTGGCTCAGTTGATAGGTCATGCGACTCGATCTCGGGACTGTGGTTTCAAGCCCCATGTGGGGCATAGAGCTTTACATTACAAAAAAAAATTTTTTTTCAGCTAATTTACCTCCCAAGCTCTGTGGGTTTTGACCCTCAAAGTCCTGATGTAGATGGGTGTTTGTTTCCTAAAAGGTGGTGGGGAAGAAAGGTGTCAGGCATCCTATTCAAAGGTTCTCACCCCGCCCCTCTTTCTGTCCTTTTCAGTCCACTTCAGCTCCTCCTGCCCAAAGTCTGTAGAAGTTGCTTGTGGATCTGGAATAAGCTTGGGTAACAAGATTTAATTCCAGTCCTAACCCTTTTTACCTGAAGCACATGCCTCTTAATATTAATGACAACTAACGTTCAGGTTCTTTGCCCAAACCTCTGAGGCACAGTTCCGTAGCTCCCATTTTTATAGAAGGGGCTTGTAGAGGTAAACTTCCAAGTTTGTTGTACAGATAGGGTTAGAATAATGATAAGCTCCTCTTATCCAATTCCCGACTCATTCAGAAAGTACCTTTATGTATATAGGCAGTTTGGTGCTTAAGAGTTTAGATTTTTTAAAAGATTTTATTTAAAGATTTTGTTAGGGAGAATGCACAAGCAGAGGGGAGGGGCAGAGGAAGAGAGAGAAGCAGGCTCCATGCTCAGCCCGGAGCCATGAGGGTTGGGGGGGCGGGTGGAGAGGCTCAATCCCAGGACTCTGAGAACGGGACCTGACCGGAAGGCAGACGCCTAGCTGACTGAGCCAGCCAGGCATCCCTTAAGATTTTATTTTTGAGTAATCTCTATAATGCAGGGCTGGAGCTCCCATCGCTGAAGTTCGAATCCCAGCGCTGGCACTTTGTAGCCGTGTGATCTCTATAAAATGAGTGCTAACATTGCCTACTTTCTGAGGTGTTTTAAAGATTAAATACATATAAAACACTTGGAACAGTGCCTAGCATGAAATAAACGCAATATTATTAATATCTCTACATGCACGGAGGTTTGGTGTTCCGTTTGGGCACATGCTTAAATTATGAAACTTAACGGGCGTCTGCCGGAGAAACATCGTCTAGAAAGCATTTACTTCCTGGTTTGTTTTTCTTTCCTTCTTTCTTTCTTTCTTTCTTTTTTTTTTTTTAAGATTTTATTTATTTATTTGACAGATCACAAGTAGGCAGAGAGGCCGGCCGGTGGGGGGCGGGGAGCAGGCTCCCTGCTGAGCAGAGAGTCCGATTTGGGGCTTGATCCCAGGACCAGGACGCTGGGATCATGACCTGAGCCGAAGGCAGAGGCTTTAGCCCACTGAGCCACCCAGGCGCCCCCCGGTTTGTTTTTCTTGGTGTGTTCGGAGCGAGTGCCAAAAAGCTTCGCGTAACCAACCCCTCTATCTCCAGGGTCTGGAGGGTTCTGGAAGCAATTGTTATGGAAGCAAGTGTTGCCAGGTGCTGTTGGATTGGTGCCTTGTTCTTATCTAGGGGTCTAGGTGGCCTTCCCCTATACCCCCTAGGCTCACAGTAGTGGGGGGGGGCAGGCAAACAGGCTTAGAGGTTTGGGCGATTTCGGCAAGGAACGGGGCTTGCTTTATCCACATTCGCACAAAGATGAAGCTTTGGGGAAGATTCAGCCCAGTTCTTCCATGTCACCCCAAAGTTAATTAAGGGATCGGCAAACTACAGAAGCCGGCTCGGGGACTAGAGCTCGGCGCGAGATAGCGCTTTCTGTGACAAAATAAGCAACACCCGTGGAAGTGATAGACCTGACTCCGGAAGCACTGCGGCTGGGCGCCAAATTTGAGTTCCTAGGCGCGAAGTTTAAATTTGCCCCGTCACCACACACCACACTGTGATAGGTGGGTACAGGGAGAACGAGAACACGTCAGTTCCTATCCCCCCCCCCGCATTGAGCCCGAGATCTATAAAAGGTCTCGCGCCTGGCGTCCCCTCGCAGTTGCTCAGGAGCTCCCTCGGCATCAACCACCAGCTGGAGGTGAGCGACGATCCGCCACGCTAGAGGCGCCCGGAGCAGGTAGGCGGCTGGTGGGGCTTAAGTGGTTACTGAAGCGGGAATAGTCTTGAAGCTCACCCTAGTTGAGCGGGCTTAATTAAAATCAAGACCGCCACATGCCCTGACTGACTATGAACCTTGGGACTGAGATTATGGCAGAATATTTTGCCGACTTCTACTTTTAAAAAAGGCTTTTAGAGGAAGCTATTTTAATTTTTTCTTAGCGATATTAACTCCACTGAAGTGAAGATGAGGAAGGGGGGTTGTGGAGATCCGATTGGGGGCATGAGGGAGAAGGGGCTTGGGGGAGGTGGTGTACGGTTGTAGGTGGGGGTCGCCTAGGCCTGAGCAGTGGAAGAACTGGCTGAGATTGCAGCGTAAGGGGAGGTGGAGGGCTGGTGAGGGCGTGGGGATGTTAGATGCCTGATCCCGGAAGGCTGGCGGGCGAATTGAGGTGGGAATGAGGGTGGAAATGTGGGCAAATGGAGGGTGGGTAGGAGTGCGTGCGGGGAGTGGGGGGTGCAGAGTGGGGTGTCTGATTCGCTAGCTGCAGTGAGAAGGTTTTGTAAGGGCCTGGTGAGTGGAGGTTTTGAAGCTGGATTGGCGTATGCCTGGTTGCGGGCAGGCCGGCTGGGGGGCTGAGCTGGGAGGAGGTCTGGGCCTGTTGGTGTAAAACCTCTGGGATTGAGAGGGAGGAGGAGGAGTGAAGGGGGGGTGGTGGTGGTGAGTGGCGTTTTCGAGGCCTGATTGGTGCAAGACTGGCTGGGGGCGGAGTCTGGGCCCCTTGGTCTAAGACTTTCTGGGGTTGGGGGAGATAGAGGCGGGTGGAGGTGGTGAGTGGAGGTGCAGAGATTGGTGCAAGACTGGCTGGCCACGGAAGTGTTGGGGGCGGGGTCTGAGCCTGTTGGCTCTAAGACCTCGTGGGGTTGGGGGAGGTGCAGGCGGGAGGGTGGGCGCGGCGAGTGGAGGTGTTGAGACCTGATTGGTGCAAGACTGGCTGGCCGTGGAAGTGTAGGGAGTGCAGTCTGAGCCTGTTGCTATAAGACTTTTTGGGGTTGGGGGAGGTGGAGGGGGAGTTGCGGGGAAGGGGGGGGAATGAGTGGCAGTGTCGAGGCCTGATTGGTGCAAGACTGGCTGAGGGTGGGGCCTGGGCCTATTGGTCTAAGACTTCCTGGGGTTAGGGGCAGTGGAGGGGGGGGTTGTTGGGAGGGGAAGTGAGTGGTGGTATCGAGGCCTGACTGGGGCAA